>NC_092541.1:1509444-1604444 GCF_037038585.1 Patagioenas fasciata
ATTTCAAAGCGCGCTGGCATTAGGGCAAAACTCCTGTTTCATTTGCACTGTGCCATCCAGCTCTGCTATTCAGGTTGCATGCTGGAAGTGGAATAAAAGTGAAAAACTGCTATTTTTTGGCCTGGTTAGAAGGGAGGGAAGAGCTTCACATGCTGTTGTAGGAGATTTCCTTCAGCAAGGCAATGGGGCCATGATCGTGATGTGAGTGCCTGTGGTATCACAGAAAGCAGGTGCTTCTGAATCTGCCAAGCAAAGCGCATTCAGTAACACAGTTTTGGGGATGTATGTGTGTTTCCCAACTATTTAAACATCTAGATTGACTGCTAATGTGTCGTCTTGCTGCTTTTCCCCTGCATCTAGGAACTATAGGTTGATCTAAAATACATCTTGGTTTTAAATCTGTTCATTTGCCTACAGCCCCGATGCCCGAGGGCATTTCAAGCCCTTACATCAAGCATGGGAACCATCTCAGCTGAGAGTTGCAAAGCTATCTGGGCATTTCTATTAGGCTAAGAAAGCAGCAGAAATGGAGGAAAGAAAGATCTGGAGATTTTCCCTGGTTTATTTATAAAAATATATAATGTATGGAAGAGTTTTGGGCTTCTCACAGCTGGGGCAGGAGGTTGATCTGCGGTGCTGGAGGTGGGCTGAAATGTTGGGGTTTTTAATGATTGTTTTGGGTCAAGCGGGGCGGTTGGAAGGCTGGGCTGATATGGGGGGTGTGCAGGGAGGGTGTGCGGGACCGGCCCTGGGGATGCGCCTGGGCAGATCCCAACCAGCCCGGCGGGTTCTCCCGCGGCGCCCGCTGCTCCGCACAGGTCACAGGTGCGTCTGTGCGTCCGAGAGCGGCTGCACGTCCGTCCCGCCTTCGTTAAAAACAAGTGTCTCTTTAGTGAATTTGCCTGTCAGGTAAAGGTCTGGTATCAGCTGCGTTTTCCTGGAGAACCAGATGCATGCTTTGGGAAACGTAGCAATGGAATGCAGAGTTATCGATAACCATGGATGCAATGAGAAACAGGTGACTAAGGAACTGACCAACTGAGTATAACATCCCATTCACATGATACTTCATATAAAAGTGGGAGGTCACAAGGATCTCGTCCCTTCTTTCCCTTTTTCCTTATGGCCGATATTAGGAGAGGTCCTTGCGAGTCATCCCTGCCAACCAAGGCCCAGTGAGAGACTGAATCCAGCTCCGGTTGGCTGCAGAGTCCAGTCCAGGACTTCGGCTGCCAGCTCTGCACTTGCTGAGACTTTCAAGATTAGTTTTGTATATTTTGTATTATTTTCTCTATTCTTATTAGTAGCATTAGTAAAACATCTTTAATGTTTCCAACTCTCTTCTCTCTGTCCTCCTTTCCCTCCCGATCGCCTGTCCTTAGTGGGAAGTGGGGGAGAGAGGGACTGAAGGGGGAAGATGGGGGATAAGGGGTTAACAATACATCTGCCACGGTTTTATTGTCACCCCGCAATCAAAACCCTCCACAACATCCCGTCCCTACTTGTCTGCGTATAAGGACCTTGCTAAGGGAAAAACTAAGGGGAAAGGGACAAGTTTTGTGTTTGAACATCACCGGGTCCTTGGCCTTTCCTGTCTCCCCCAGGACTCCGTTCTGTGATTTAAGCCAGAAATGATGAAAGCTCCATTGCAAAAGTCAGCGGTTTCACTGGGCTTGTGCAACGTAAGCTGGAGGAAAGTCAGGATCCCCGGAAGGCCGGGCTTGGGCAGCAAGGCAAATTCCACGATAAACCTTGAATATTAGGATAAAGAACCCAGAATGGATTCTGTAATCAGCAGGGCTGTAAGCAGATGAGCTGCTCTGTTCTGTATTACCTACACCATCTCATGGTGACTTTGGAAATTTAAGTTAGTGTTACTTACATAACCAAAGTTATTAGATACTGTATACAAACAGGCATTCAGCATAGAAAAAAGAACAGGGCTGTGCTCTTTTTGGTGATTCCTGGTTTCACCTGAGAGTGACCACTGAGCACACGAATCCAGAAGCAGAGAGATTGTTGTTGCAGGGTGCTTTGTGTGGCAATTTCGCCATCAGCTGCGCACCAAACAGCTTCTGGCTGCGCTTGCAGGGGCCATAAAATAAACTGTCTTACTTCCGACGCAGTTGACAATTGCCTCCTGGGACTTCTCGATACCCAGCCGGAACTTCTGCAGCTCGGGACGTAGTCTGTGGCCTCGATGATAGAACACTAATGCAAATTCAAAATCACCCATGGTGTATAATGTCTCGGCTTTTTGGTAAAGTCCCTAAAATGACATTGGAAAAAAAAAAAAAAACATGTAAAAGAGAAAAACAAACTTCAGAGATCTCAATTAACTCCCTGCTGGGCAGGAGTGAGATCCCTGTGCTAATGCAATCTGCATACAAGAAATCAGATCCTAAAACTCTTTCTCAGTTGTTGCCCAAGCAGCTCCGGTTCTCTGGAAGCAAGGAAAACCTCAAGGGTGTGTTTAGAGTTGGCTGTTTCTACACAAAACTGCCTCTCAGACCCTCCCGAGTTTCACAGACCGGTCCTTGGCCACCCCAGACATTGTCACTTCCCGCTGTTTACCTTGGAGAACGTTTTGTCATTTTGGAGAGAAGCTTCAGCATCTTTCAGGGAGTTCTGTGTGTCCCCAAGCCTCAGGTAACACTTTGAGCGGTCAACGAGCACGTACTTGTCTCCCGGTCGCAGCTTCAGTGCCTGGAAGGCAGCAGATGTGGATCCGTCGTCAGCGCTGGCTCAGCAGCACAAATACACACGAGCACGTTTATTTGATGCAACGTGCTGTGTTCCTACGAGGATGGAGCCAGGCTCTTTGCGGTGACAACCAATGATAAGACAAGGGGCAATGGAAGGTTCCATTTAAATTTGAGAAGAAACTTGTTCATGGTGAGGCTGGCAGAGTCTGGCCCAGGCTGCCCAGGGAGGTTGTGGAGTCTCCTCTGCAGACATTCAAACCCGCCTGGACCCCTTCCTGTGGAACCTCAGCTGGGTGTTCCTGCTCCGGCGGGGATTGCACTGGATGAGCTTTCTAGGTCCCTTCAACCCCTGACATCCTGGGATTCTGTGCGGCCACCACCTCCGAGTGCCACCTCCTGCCTCCGGGCCCCCGCGCTGGCCTTGGGTGCCCTCCCGCCGTCCTCACCTCCCCCCCCGACTCCGCCACGCCTCACGTTGTTGAAGTAGATCAGGGCCTTCTCGTACTCGCCGCGCTGGTACAGCAGCGTCCCCTCGGCCACGAAGCTCAGGAAGGTGCCGCCCTGCACCGTGTGCGCCTCCATGGCCGCTTCGACGCCGTCGCTTGGCAACCGCTGCCTGGCAACTGCCCACTTCCGGCGCGGCGCGAAGCCCCGCCCAGGATGTGACGTCACCCTGGCGCGCCCGGATAGGTTTCCCGCGCCCCGGTAAGGAGTTCCCGCACTCCCGCGGTGCCTCCGAGCGCGGCTTTCCGGGCTGTATCCCCCGGCGAGGCGGCACGGCGGGACACGGCAGCTCGCTGCTTCCGAGCGGGCGCGTTTCTCCGGCCGTGGGGCCTCCGCCAGCCGCGGGCCGGGCGTCTCCGGTAACCGCAGCCAAGCGTTGGGGCGACCCGGCCGTGCCGTTAACGGCGAGTCCGCGCAAGCACGGCGGCGCGGGCCGGTCAGGGGTGCGGTGTAAGAAGGACACGCGTGGGTGGTGACAGGTGCGTGGGGAAGGGCTGCGCTGCTTGGAAGGGAAGGAAATACAAAGTGCACGTTTTCCACCCAAATGTGTGCGGGCTCTGCGGGGTCTCGCACTTCGTCTCTCCTGACCCAACCTGTCCAACCGCCAGGGGATCTGGCGCCCGCTGGGGTTTTGTCCTTACACCCACATTTCCAAAGCCCTGTGCTGGAAGCACAGCCAGAAAAAGGGGTGTGGGAGCGCCCACGCGCGGTAAAGCTGCTTTGCAGAACGATCGTGTGAGTCCCTTTGCTAAACAGGTTCCTCTGCTCGACCGGGTCACAAGCTGGTACCTGCTATAGGGGTTTTGCCAGGGCAGCCCACCGCCTCTCTCTGGAATAGGCATATCCAGTAATTTTTGATGTTTGCTGGTAGCTTGTGGTGCCGGTTTCATCACTGCAGTGTCCACTCTTGGACAAACAAATGATGAATGGGAGATGCTGCTGATTTTCTCCTCCTATCAGCGACTGTAGTCCTGACTTCATTTTGGCCTTGGGTGAGACCCTGCCAAGATGAATGTTTGAAGCGATTTGTTCTTGCCAAGTGACTCAGAGCGGGTGTGGTGTGTCTGTCCTGTGAGATTTCGCTTCGCCATGGGGAATTTCAGCGCTGCTGCTGGATTCTGGATGCGGCTCAGGAATGACAGGGCCTGTCCTCGCTCCATGGCTGCTGGGACGGGGCTGGGTGTCACACACGGGTGGTGAGATAAATGCCGGTTGGGCGCTGGAGTGGGAGGGCAGTGTGACACACCCCTGTCCCCAGGGGGTCACGTTGCTGATGTGTGCTTCAGTCATAGGAAATATGAGGGGAAAAAAATCAACATGCGATGGATATTTCTGGCAAGTAGAAGGGACGGGATGTCTGCCGTTAGAGGCTTCTTACAAAACAAGCGGGGCAGTCGGGAGCGGGGAGCTGGGACGGCTGCCTCCTGCCCAAGGCCTCGCGATGCCTCAGATGTGTCTTCTTGCCCTGTTTCGTGTCTCTGATCTGTACACCTGCTGTCCTGCGTGGGTGAGAAGCACCTGCTGGCTGTGTCCCTGAGGATCGCGCTCTAGGGGTGCTGGTGCTGTATGCCGGTGACGCTCCGTTCCGAGCAGGGCCGCTCTGCCACTCCCCACCGAGGGCACCACCGGGCGCCTCCAGCCCCCGCAGTTACGCCACCCCGTGGGAGGTTTCATAGCTGCCCCAGTGCTGAGGAAGGAACGCCCGGCTCTGCCCCGCTGCCAGGGCCGCAACCCGGCGGGTGCAGGTGCGGGCACGCAGGGAGGCCGTGCTGCCCGGGGGCAGGCGGGGGGGGTGTGGGGCCGCTCCGGCGCTGGGAGCCCCAACCGGGCCTGGAGCCAGGCGTGCGGCGCAGAGCGTGACGGCGGCGTGGCCGCGGCCCTTTGCCCCGGCCCGGCGTCAGCGCCGCTTAGCCCGCGGCCCCGGCCCGGGGGTTCACGGCCAGGGGGTGGGAGCGGGAATGGGCGGAACTACGACTCCCACAAGGCCGCGCGGCCGCACCCCACTTTGGACAACCAATGAGAGCGCGGCCTCCGCTCAGGCAAGGTACACGTGACGACGACGGCAGCCAATGGGAGGCGGCGACGCTCGTAGGCCGATGGGCTGGGGAGGGTCCGGCGCGCCGCAGCGAACAAAAGGCGGCGGCACCGGGCAGGGTGCGGGGCAGCGCGGCCGAGCGGGCGCTCAGGTGAGTGTGGCGGGTGGTTGGGCCGCGGCGGGACCCGTTAGCTCGCTCCGGAGGGCGGTTGTGGGGCCTCGCGGGGCGGTGCTCCTGCTGGGGGTCCCGCGGGCCGGGTGGGAGCGGAGCGGGGGCACGCTTTCTGCGGGTAGCGCCTCTCCCGCCCCGGGGGACGCTTCCGCGCCCTCGCCGGAGCCTGCGGGAAGGCTCGGTGGGCCCAGCCAGTCTGCGGGAAGCGCTGGGGTTTTGCTCCAGTAGCAGTAGGGAGCGGAGAACGGAGCGTCCCGGTGCGGGACGGAACCGGAGCCCCGAGCTCCCCCCGAGCTCCGCCGGCCCTGACCTTGCGGCCCCCCCGCTGAAAACGCTCGTGTTCGGGGCGGTCTCGGCTGAACGGGACGTCCCTGAGGGCTGGTCTGTTTGCGATGGGCACAGCGCAAATATTGAAGGAAGGGCTGGGAGAAAGGGCGCCTGTCTGTGCCACAGCAGACCCGGTGTTTGCGTTTCCCTTCCCTTCATCCCTCATCCAGGATCCTTGGCCAGGACGCACGTCCCTCTGTGGTGGCTGTGGAGGCAGCAGCCCCCGTTTGGGGATCCCTTTCTGTGTATCAGCAGGAGGCTGAATAGCCTGTGTCCCTTTCTGTGAAAGGATGTGACAGTTCCAGGAGCTGTGAAATGGCTGTTTTCCAGCTCTTTTATACGCTACCTGCAAACACCTGCTGTTTATCTTGCTCCTTCTGTGCACCCTTCTCTTTTCTCTCTATTTAACTGCGTCTGTTGCCTGCAATAGTGTCTAAAGACTGAAAAGTGCATCCTGAATATATTGTTTTGTAGATACCTCTATTTGCTTTGTTTCTTTGATTGGGTTTGAAGCATGGAATATTGGCTCTGCTTTCTAATGCTGTTATTTAAGCCCTGTAGAGTTTTCCACATGCGAGGTTCTTCCTGCCGTTAGCAGCTCCGCGCAAAGTGGGACCCAACATAAAGCACAGGCAGAGCCGGGAATCCTGTGGACCAGAGTACACACTGCTACTCTTTGCTTTGCACATGGTGTAGAGAAGGATTTAAGGAATAAACTTGTTAAAGACCTTCCCCAAAGCCACAGAATAAGATGGTGTTTAAAGACAGGGTTCTAAATACCCCACTTCTGGCACTAGATGCTCACCAGGGGGTTCAGAGCCAGCCTGCTGCTCTTGGTTTGTCACCCATTCCCCGTCCCGCTTGCTGTTTTGTTCTCAAAGGTTCCACATCTGCAGGGAACCTTCTCCAGACTGAGCGCTCAACGTGCTCGCCGCCTCGGTGATTGCACCTGCTTGCATCGTACCGGAACGGTGCCAGGCGTTTCCTAACACACAACATTGAGGTACGTGGACCCGTGAAGCTGGCTCACTCCGCAGGGCCTCTCTGCTCTGAGAACCATGTGCCCGTTTGCCAGCTGGATGCTGATGTAACTTTTCACACTGCTGGGGGATGAAAATACTGGCTGGTCTTGAACCGTGTTAATAAATGACCTGGGATGGAGGGGGGAGGTGGCTTTACAGTGTGGTTTTGTTGACATAACTCTTGAGAGAGAGGGCATGAAACGTTTACTGGAGAGGGAGTCTTTCTCCCAACAAAAGCATCACTCTGGTCTGACCGGATTGGAGAATGGTCCTGATCTGAATCGAGGAAAACTCTGAGCGCTGTGTCCCGTACAGACACAAACTGGTGAAGATCGTAGTTATACGCTTATTTTCTGTATTGCATATTCCCTTCAGCTAATCGCCAGTGTATTGAGGCAGATGCATAGCTGTGTCACAGCAAACACAATGTTTAGCTCTTCAATCCTTGTCTTTTTTTAAAAATTTATATTATTTTTTAGATTTGAGAAGTGATGTTTCAAGGGAATCGGTGCTTCCGAGCCCTTGAAAATGTCACCTAATCCATTTCTCTGAACTTGCTCTGGACTTGCTAGTGGAGGCTGAAAACCTGCACTTCTTAAATCACTGGCTATGGATGATGATACAAAGGTCTCTGTGTTGTAGGAAAGCTTTTTTAATCATGGAAATCAGTAATAAGTCCAGAAATAAGTTATTTTTACGCCAGTAGCCCACTTGTCAAACCAGAGCTGGGTGTGTGGCGTCTGTTCAACAGAGCTCTTTGCTTCTGCAGGAGAAGGAAAGGCCAGCACGCTTCAGAACACAGGAATGGTCCTTGTAACTCGGGCTGAATCCAGAACTGACCCGGCTTTGAGCTTGAGTCTGGAGTAGTTGACCTCCTGAGGCGCCTTCTAACCCGAACTGCTTTGTGATTCTATAATCTGTTGCATTTTAACCGAAAAGTTCGTGGCACACGCTGTAGAAAATGCTTTAAAGTGGCAGGAGATCGTCCTTCGCTCGGCAGGTTTGGCTGTGAACCAGCTGTGTGTCCATCCTTCAGGAGAGAAGGCAAAGCAGCTTAGAATAACCAGATCTGAAGGGCTGCGATAGCGCAGGTACAGCACAGAACAACCAGCAAAGCGTCCCAGGCAGCCAGAGAGGCATTATAGGTTTAAAAACTATTAATTCTATCTGCCCCTCTCCTAAATCCTGTGCAGCAGAGGATGCACGTTGAGAGCAGGCTGGAAAAGGCATTTTGTGCTGCCGACAGGACTCTACCGTCATGTGTGGTGGTTGCAATATCTGGGGCCTAAAGTCATAAGAAAATGGTATTATTTCAGTTTTACCTAATGAATCATGAAAAGAGCGGTGTCTGGGAAGAACGTTATCCTGTAGCTTGTATTTGGTACAGAGAAAGGCATTATTTTTTCTCCCTGCACCCCCTCTGTTTTTCATCGGAGATGTATCCATTACTCACATCAGCATTGGCTGGAACTGCAGGTGCTAAGAATGACGGAAAATCTGATTATCCGTGACAGATGAGAGTCTGAAACTGTAAAGATCCTGCTCCTCGAGTTCTGTGCTGACCTGCAGTCCGTGCTGCTGCTCGGCGTTTGCAGAACAGATGGAAATGGTTAATGGATGATGTCTCCCTGGTTGATAAGGGACCTGCACCAGCACATACAGTGAAGAATTGCTGATGCCTTATGGATTCTTTTTTTCCCCTGCTGATCTTCTAGCTTAACAATTCAGCAGACTGAAGCAGTTGTGTTGTGCTCTCTGTCCGGTGAGAAAGGCAGGGCTGGAGCTGCGGAAAAACTAAGTGAGGGGCATGATTAAAGACTTGCTAATGATTAGGAAATGTCTGGATGAACTATGGGCAGAGGAGGGTAACGCAGCCTCACGCCTGCTGGGCTGTTGCCATGGCACAAGGATTTTGTCATTTTTTAATCTACTGCTATTGTAATAATCCTCTAGGTTTTTCTCTCTTTACCCCAGTAGTGTTATTGCAAAAAGGAGGTGATGAAATCGGGAGAGAAACGAGGGGAGCAGCAGAATGTAGTGGTGTAAAGACTGCCTGTAAAGTTTGAAATGAGCAGCTTCCCAGTGCTACGACTTGTGGGGACGTCCCTCAGGTTTAAGCAATTCCAACCATGTCACTGTTGCTCCCGCTGACTTTTTGGTTTAGACTCTTTTTAATACGACCTGAGCTATGTCCTGGGTCCAGTTTCTTGCAATTGCAGACAATTACATCTTGGTCATGGGCTTAAGTAGCATCGGCTTGATTGTTTTAATTTGTAAATGCGGACTGAAGGTCTGCAATGTTGTTCAGGGGCTGTGTCACCCTGCAGAAATGGAAAATACTCAGGGTTTTTTTTAGATTAAGAAATACTTGCTGTTTTCTTTTATCCATCTGCTTCTCCCGCAGTGAAATGCGATGCTTTTTCTCTGGGACGGCCCCGAGCGCATTGTAGAGGAGGCAGATGATGGATTTCTAAGGGTTTGGAAAGCGAGGGTATTCCAGCTTCCTTCTGGGCAAAATAAATAGCTGCAGGTAACTCGGGAGCAGGATGTGCTCTCAGAAATAGCACCGCTCTAAAGCAACAATCGTAATGGAAAGTTTTCAACACTGAGCACGGGTGACTTACTGTAGCGTGTGTGTGCGGCTGTGAGGACGCAGCGGCAGCGCGGGGTTTGCGGGCGCTAAATGTGGCTCTGCGTGCTTGCAGAATAAGGTGTGGTGGGGCTTTTTCCCTGATATTCTTTCCTCTTACAGCTCTGCCAGCTGCTAACCCAGCACACAGTCTTTGTAGCTGCCCTGTGGCTGACTGATGGTATGATAAAGCTCTGAGCTTTTGGTCAGAGAAGCTGGCCTATTCTCTTTGACGATGCTTTTATCTGATGCACAGACAATGCGTCACGATTGAGAAGAAAGCTGTCTCGGAGTGATAGCGTGGAGCTGATCCACAAGTAGCAGGGGATAGATGCAAACCACTCTGCAAACCAGTTCTGCAAACCTGCTTGAGGTTCTTAGTCTGATGCAGCAAACTCTGGTTTCTAGTGGTTAAACTCTTCTGTCTCTTGCAGCTTCCTTGCTAATAAAGATTAAGCAGTCAAAGCAACTCTGTTAATCTTTGAGTTTTTAATGCAGATTACAACACAGCTTACGTTCCTGCCGTTTTGTGGCAGACTAAATTGAAAGCCGCGCTGAAATCACGGTGGAGTTTTACATAACAATTCTCTAAGAGCAGGAACATATCTTAACATATTTAACGTATCTTGCCCTTTCTGTAGCTTCTCCTGTTCTGTTAATACTTGAATTGCATTTGAAAAGTTGTTGCCAGCAAATTTGACTCTCAGCCATTAAGCCTCATTAACAGCTTTCAATAACTTGGTCCAAGCTGTCTGGTTCTAGTGGCGTACAGAGAATGCACCCTGCCTCCTACTGTTTTTCTACAGAAAAAGTATTTAATATGTTTAGGAGGGAGGGACAGAGGATGATACCAAACCTCCTTCTTCCTGCTCTAGGGAAAAAGGTCTTTATTTCTAATGATGACTAATTATTCCCTGGAATATTCTGTGCTTGCTTAGAGGATGAACAACCTGGTTGATTACTAATGGTTGTTACCCAGAAGGCAACAAGAGAAGTAACTGGAATTTAAAACTCTGTCCCTCCAAGGGTCTTAAGTGGGGCATCTATTTTGTGTTGGCATGTGCAGTTATTCTTACTGAGCCATTCAAATACTTCACTGTCCAGATGCTTGGATGGAATCTGAGCTCTTCTTTCCTGCATTGATGCCTTTCTGCTCTGCCATCCTAAGTGAGCTTCTGTGTTTCCTGCCACGCTGGCTGTGCCTGGGGAGCAGGGATGTGACCTCCAGTCACTGGGGATGCGGCACAAGCTTCTGCTCGAGCTTCCCTGTCAGCACTGAGCCCTCGGAGACATCAAAACCACTCGGTGACTTCTGGCTGATCACAGGACTCGGTTCTGATGTCTGACACGTGCAGACAGGTTCACTGGGATCAAGTATTTTAAATAAATGTTTACTGCAGCTATGATATTTCTTACCTTAATCTCTTTGTTTTGAGCATCTTATTCTGTAGGATGTGAACCTGCTTCCAAGACACGCAGATTCTGAAACAAATAAAAGTATTTAAATGTGTTCTGGTCTTGATAATACTGGCAATGCTGGTTTTCTGTTAGCAAAAGCTACGGGGGTTGCTCATTTGCCTGCAGCCAAGCTCACACTGGAGGTGTGGGAAGCCATCAGAAAACAGGTGGGAGGAAGGGAGGGTTTCTCCTGTTGCTTTGCCACTCCCTGCTGCTGACCTAGAAGAAATTGGTAGATTCTATGTTATGTAGATCCACAACAAACCTGTGAGTTTTATAACCGTATTTATAGTGCGGAGGTGCAGCCCGAGCTCTGTGTTTGCTTTGGTTTTGCATTGAGTTAAGTGACTGGGAGTTTTCTGGGAGAACTGAACTCTTTCTGATCACCTTCTTTTCATGTTCCTATTCAGAGTAGGCAGCCATGTCAGCCAAAGCCATCTCCGAGCAGACGGGGAAGGAATTCTTGTATAAATACATCTGCACGTCCTCCGCCATCCAGAACCGCTTCAAGTATGCGCGAGTCACCCCCGACACTGACTGGGCACGGCTCACCCAGGACCACCCGTGGCTGCTGAGCGAGGTAAGGAGAGCGATTTGCCACCTTCTCAAAGCTCTTCTCGCTGTGCTGCTCCCTGTCGTGCTGCAGAACCACACTCCGGCTCGCTCTCGAAGGCCTGATCGCTGCTGCTGCTGCTCTGCAACATTCACGTGCAACACTGATGAAGAAACAAGGCTGTAGTTTCACCTTCTGGGGGAGCTGATTATAAAATCCTGTGAAATACAGGAGCAGAGAAATCTGCAGACAAGAAACCTCTAATAATGGCAAAGTAAACGAGGCTAATTCAGCAAGAGTCTCTTGAAATGTCAGTCCCTGTTCCCAAACCCTTTCTGAAGTCATGGAACACTTTCTCCACGGCTGCCTTTAACCTTCTGTTAAACCTCCTGTTCAGGTTTCCTCCACCCAAGCAAAATGTCAGGGAACACTTCAAGATCTTTTATATCTCTTTGTGTTCCATAGCCATCCACTTTCTGTAGGGCACACATATCCAGAGCTCTTTTCATTAGTTGTCCAACCTGGCCCCTTTCCAGTGGTTAATTACATTAAGTCATTGGTTGGTAGAACATGAATGTTCATGGTCATTTATGGACTTGACTGATAGCCCTGCACTAAGTAATTAAATGTTCCATACTCGAGTGCATGAGTGAATTGCTGGAAGATACTGGCAGTGCTAAAAAGCCTTGCAGAGAGGCAGAAGGGAGTGAGGGTGCTGTCTGTCCCTAAGGCAGAGCTCTGTAGCGCTAGAAGGGGCTGCAGGGTCCGAGAGACTGAAGAAATCCTGCAGGGACACGTGCTGTCCAGAATGTCCTGAAGTCTTTGTTTTGCAGTCTACGGAGAATCAGTTGATCCAACTCACTTTCTAACGCTTCTTTCTTTTAATCCCTCTCATACGATGTTGTAGCGTTTAGTGGTGAAGCCAGATCAGCTAATCAAGCGACGTGGGAAGCTTGGGCTGGTTGGAATTAACCTCACTCTGGACCAGGTGAAGGTTTGGCTCAAACAGCGTCTGGGCCGAGAAACCACGGTGAGTGCCACCCTAGCACCAAATAAATGACATGTTTGTTCTGTCTTTTCTCTCTACTTACATGACAGGAGCTGCTTCACAGGTATTTCTCTTGCTTACGGTGGTTTAAAATGCATGTTACGCTGATGCCCAAGCGAGTGAGAAGCTGTCCCACATGTGAACTTCCCACTGGTCCATGAGCACTGATAAATGGCACAGCTTGGTGCTCCCTGTTACCATCGCTGGGTTGGGTCTGTGTGGTGGGAGCTCGGCAGGAACTGGTACCATTTTGAAAACCCCTTCTGCATTTGATAGCTCAGATGCTTTCTTGTTGGCACAGCTGCTTCACCGTAAAACCCCAGGCAGATTTAACAAGACAAGTATAAAAGCTGTCATAAAATTGTCCTCTTATTGTAGCCAGCAGTGTGTTTTGGCTGATGACTGAGTGTTACTTCAAGTCCTTATTTTAACTCGGTGCTGGCTTGTAATATTTCTTCTCTTGGGAATGATGCTGCGATGCTAATGATAACGAAACGCCTGCCATCCCAGCTGCTGTGTTTTGGGAACTGATAAAGTTCTGATGCCTTGGTCCTGTTGAGATTGATTTGCTGCTGGCTCCAGCACCACATTGTGCCAGGGAGGAGTAGCAGGGAATGCATCTCATGTGCCTGCCCGTCAAAGCCAGGGATGCTGAAATCGCTTCTCTAGCACAATACAAAGGCAGGACTGTGCCAAGGGCTTGGGACCAATGATGTCTGCTCATAAATGTGGATATTGGACAAGCATTTATTGGTGTTTGTCTTGTTTTCTGCCTACAGATCGCTAATGCTAAGGGCATCCTCAAGAATTTTCTGATTGAACCCTTCGTCCCTCACAAACAGGTTGGTAGAACAAATAAAGCATTAAAAAAAGTGCTTTTAAATCTCTTGCATGTGGCTTGGATGGATTGATATAGCGGAGAAAGCAGAAGTGTGAGCTGCTCGTGTTTGTGCCTGGGTCTCTGCAGGAGGAAGAATTCTATGTGTGCATCTACGCTGCTCGGGAGGGAGATTACGTGCTGTTCCACCACGAGGGGGGTGTGGATGTGGGAGACGTTGACGCCAAAGCTCAGAAGCTGCTCGTGGCGGTGGATGAGAAGCTCAGTGAATCGGATGTAAAGAAACATCTCCTGCAGCATGCACCAGCAAACAAAAAGGAGTAAGTAGAGATGCCCAGTTCTGGGTGCAGCCAGACAACCAAAAGCTGCTCTCCTTTATTTCAGTGCAGCATCCCTTCGCTCCGTTCCACCCCAAAGCTTGCTCTCCTGCCTTTCTTGCTGCTCTCAAGAATATGCTGTGCATCCTAAATCCAAGTCCTTTGACCTTATCCAAACCTCTTGTAAAACTCAAAATAAGTGTTCATAGTGTTTTGAGCCTTCACTTGACAGGAGCACTGACTCAGTCTGCTGACGTCTCGACCTCTGAGATGTTGGAGACGTACTGAATATTGATCCTTCGTGCCAGCATAGAGGAGTTTTGGGTTATTTAGTAGAGACAGTGATAAGATGTGACTCTGATTGCTAATTCAGAGAAGTATTCTACTTCACTCTGGCCTGGTCTCAGAAGGAATTCTCTTGCTATTCCTACGCTTGCTGCCAGCTTGTCTCTGGATCTCCAAGCTGCTCTAGATCTCCAAGCTGCTCCTGCATCTCCTTTAATTAGATGCTTGTAGCTAGTTATCTTAATATGAGTCACGATCTCTCCAAACATAACGTAATCACTGCTGGTGTTGTTTGGCACTGAGGGGCTGAAGACGCCTGTCACTGATATAATTGACTGGAGTCTCTTTCCCCATCCTAGCCAACGAACCTTAGTTCTCACAAAGATGTGTATCTGACAGAGCCGAGGATGCGTTTCTGTCTCTAGCTGAGATTAAACAGCCCAATGTCTATATGACAGTTGTGAGCAACTGTGCTCTCAGCAGAGTTTGGAGGGTAATTAAGATGAGTCATCAAGGTCTCCTTTCCTTGAGTCATCAGCTTAAGCTTCTTCCAGAGAAGATGAATGAGAAGGAAAGAAATTGATACCGAGTAGATTTGCTGCTAATATAAATGAAGCAGAGCAGGCTGTGCTTTATATTTGGCTGCTCTAATGAACTTTGTTGAATTTTTTTTACAGTGTCTTGGCGAGCTTCATCTGTGGCCTGTTCAACCTTTATGAAGATCTATATTTCACATACCTTGAGATCAATCCATTAGGTAACAGATATTTTTTGGGAGCAGGACTTTCTGTTCTGGAATACTGAAACGTGTACTTTAGCCTTCTCTGATTTATGTGATTCACAACAATATTAAGTGGCATATGCAAAAAAAAAAAAAGGTCCAAAAGTGGCTATGATGTGTCCTGGAGCCATTAGTTGAATGAATCCAAAGTGAGGGCTGCTGGCAGATGTTCTGTTATCGAATTGCTTGGTGGGAATGAAAAACCTCATTGAATGGGATGTTAAGTCAGGACTGAAGAACATAAAAATTGCTCTGTTGGACCAGAACAAAACAGGCACCTGAGCCAGGGCCTGGGCCATGGCCATGGTCACTACTTAGTTCTTAAGAGAACTCGCTGGGTTTGGTACATACAATTAAATGACTGATGTGGAAGAAGGGGGACAAAGGTGACCTCGCTTTTGTAATATGAGCTCTGCACGGTATCAGATGTTATGAGTGAATCTGTAATGCATGTCTCTGTATATAACACAGATAACTCTGATATTTTTTATTCCTAAATGCAGTAGTGACTGATGATGGTGTCTACATCCTCGATTTGGCCGCAAAGATTGATGCCACTGCTGACTACATCTGCAAAGTGAAGTGGGGGGACGTGGAGTTCCCCCCTCCCTTTGGCAGGGAAGCTTATCCTGAGGCAAGTACCAACTCCCCCTGGCCACAATCCCTCCATTGTGGGCTACAAGATTAATTCCTCATTGCTTGGACATCCATGGCATTGAGGTTTTCCTCTTGTGGGTGTTGTTGCTGTGTTTCAAGTACTCTGGCACTGAGCTGTGCAAACCTGTGTACAGGTTGCTGTAGCACCAGGACTTCTAACAGCCTCTGAACTGCAGTTGTTTTTAGCATCCCTGTTTAAATGTTGTTTCGGTTCTTTTCTTTAGTTCAGAATTGACTTTTTAAATGGAGGCTTATATTTAATTTCATCCAGCGATGTGCCAGAGCTCTCTACTCGCGGTGTCTCCCTGACGGGGTCTGTCAGCACCATTTCTTGTTGGAGCGCTGGTTTCTGACAGCGTCGTGACAGCCGATGCTCCCGCGGTGTTTCAGTCACGGTTTGAGAGCAGAGCAGCAGTCGTGTGCAAAATCTGCACGTGAGGATGAATCCAGAGCACGTTAACATCTCTCAGACTTCAAAGTAAAAAGTTAAGGTGTTAACATACCTGTTTTCCCAAAAAGTGGTGACCAAAAAGAGGCCCACAGGCAAACTTCTTGTTTTTAAGTTAGAGATGTCCATTCTGTCTCGAAATTCCCTGCTGGTTGCACAAATGCTGCTTCATCCCAAGCCCCCCAGCAGCTTTAAAAACTGTTGGAAGAAGAGCTCTCTCCTTAATTGTTCTGTGACTTATTTCAGGTGACTGTCCCGCCGTCTCCAAAGGGATTTCTGCCCTGGCTTTTTCATTTTAATAATTATAATTACACTTTTGTCGTGGCAGGTTTTTGTAACACAGCCAGGAAATCCATTTAGCCGTTTCTCTCCATGTAGCTTGCTGGATGCCAACACTTAACACAATTTGCTCTTAAAACGATTAGTTTGGTTTTTGTCCCTTTGAATCATCCCCCCGCAATCACCATGAAGGTTATTATGGTGGTGTCTTTGAGAATCTTAATGAGCTGCCAGTGAAGTGCTGCACAACAGGGGAGCACGACCGCGGTACAGGAGCAGCACGTTGAGCCCGGCTGCAGCGCTCTCGGTAGTGATGTTCTTGGCGGCAGCACAGCCAGGGTGCGCAGCAATGGGTGTGGGGGGTTTTAAGTTCCCTCTGGTCTCAGTCTGCAGACAAGGTCAGAACTGAGAGCTTTCTTAGTTCAGATTCTGTGACTGTTGTATGCGGAACCATGAAACCTGGGAGCTTCCTGGGCTGGGCGGTGGAGCAAAACACGGAGAGGCCGGTGTAGTTCAGCTGAGTGAGAAATAACCAACAGTTGGCCGCGTTTCCACGGGGTTTCATGTGCGAACAGGAAAAATCTGCTTTTGAATCTGTGCTCTACACATTAAGCAATATCAAACTTATTCATAGCGATCCCTTGTGGCTTCACCTGGGACAAGCAAGAGACAAGCCAGCAGGCCTTGAAAAGACAAGATATTCTTTGGAGGGTATAATGTGGTTTTTTTCCAATAAATAATCAAAATTTGAGCATAAGCGTGGGTTGATCCCCTTTGAATTTGTTACAGGAAGAATGGCACAAGCTGTCTCTATCCAGTTTCAGTGTTCTGTCTTGGAGAACACCTTACACCAATCGGTCCTGAGCCTGAGAGATGAAGCAGCATCTCTGTCCCTTACAAAACTGGTGTTTGTAGTTGTGCTTTCCCTTCAGCCGGAGTTGAGATTTGGGGGCTCTGAGTGTTCAAACAGGCCTGGCACTATGAACCCTCCGCTTTGGAAAAGGAGGATGCGGAAGGAAGCTGAATTTGTGCTGCTCTGTGTGCAGGAGGCCTACATCGCTGACCTGGATGCCAAGAGCGGAGCCAGCTTGAAGCTCACGATTCTCAACCCCAAAGGCAGGATCTGGACCATGGTGGCCGGCGGTGGCGCCTCTGTGGTTTACAGGTAATGGGGATGAGGTTTCCAGGAATGGGGGTGGATTTACAGAGCTGGAGGAAGATAATTGATGCAGCCTCTGGAAAGGAGACTCTCCTAAAGTGATCTTTCCCACACCAGGGCTGCTTGGGACCTCTTTGGAATGCAGATGCTGCGTGGAGTTCTTACTAATCTGTGGAACATGGTGTCCCTTAGAAATGATAACGTAATTCTAGGAGGTTGAGATATGGTTTCTTTTTGAGTTGGAAAGAAACAAGCTGGCTGAAAGCTGTTTGTGGTAATGCTGTTGCTGTGGTAGCCACAGAGTTCCCATCATATCTCAGAAGTAGAACAAGATTAATCGTGACTGGCACCAAGAGGGGAACAGCTTTGTTTTCAGCAGACAGCACCATTTCTGTTGCAAGTTCCTCTTTCCCAGGAATTCGGAATGCTGTATTAAGACCTTTACAGTGACTCAAATTATAACTGCTCTCTTAAATAAGTTATCTTTTTTCTTTACAGTGACACCATTTGTGACCTGGGGGGTGTGAATGAACTGGCGAACTACGGGGAATACTCAGGAGCCCCGAGTGAGCAGCAGACCTATGACTACGCTAAGACTATTCTGTCCCTCATGACACGAGAGAAGCATCCTGAAGGTAAGAGCTGCTGCAATTTCAAAGCTGTGTGCTGCATGTGGGGAAGAAAACTGAATAAATCCAGCTATTGCTATGCTGAGCTGTTAATGTACTGCTGCCTCGCAAGTGAAACAGGGGTGGATTTCTGTCAGCTCTTGCTTCAGGGAGAGGACCAGTGTGGCTCAAGATATTCTTGCTTGATACAGTGGTCTTATCTTCCAGGCTTTGCTAAACACAACTTACTGCCAGCTGCTGGCTGGTCTGAACAGCAGCGTTGTTTCACTTTGTCCTAAACTGCTTCATGACCTTATGTGTTCTTAAAACAGCTGATGTTTCTTCTCCTAGGTAAAATCCTGATCATTGGAGGCAGCATCGCTAACTTCACCAATGTAGCTGCCACTTTTAAAGTAAGTGACTATTCGGAATTATCAGCAAATGCCCACAGTCATCACAACCCTAGACCGTTCTCCCCAGTTCGCTGTTGTGCTGGGGCTGACACTTCATCCCTGCCAGGAGTTCGGGAGATGATGGGGCAGGGTAAAAATATCAGGCAGCCCAGCTCACCCATCCTGTTTGTTTTAGGGCATTGTGAGAGCAATTAAGGATTACCAAAGCCCTCTGAAGGAGCACGAGGTGAGGATCTTTGTGCGAAGAGGAGGCCCGAACTACCAGGAAGGTTTACGTGTCATGGGAGAAGTTGGTAAGTACCTTCCATAAGTTTTGGTTTTGCATCTTGTTTCTTCCACCTTCTTTCTCTTGAGCCTTCTCAAGCCGAAGTGCTTCATTTTGGCGCAAAGCTCCTCTTTTTCTCCCCAAAATGCGGAGTATTCTTGTATGCACACGCAGGGAAGACCACCGGGATCCCCATCCACGTCTTTGGCACGGAGACGCACATGACGGCGATTGTGGGCATGGCGCTCGGCCACCGGCCCATCCCCAACCAGCCGCCGGCCGCGGCGCACACCGCCAACTTCCTCCTCAACGCCAGCGGCAGCCCCTCGGTGGGTCCCTTCCCTTCCCCTCCTCCTGGCTCCAGGCCTCACCTGCCATGCTGGCCCATTCTGACTTAACCTCTGACTCTTTCAGACTCCGGCGCCGAGCAGAACGGCCTCCTTCTCTGAGTCCAAATCGGATGATATAGCTCCGGCCAAGAAGGCAAAACCGACAGCACCTCTTGGTAAGTCCAGTGTTGGAAGTGACTGGTGGCGCTTCTGCTTCGAAAGACAGAATGTGGACTAGACCAGTGCTTTTTCTGGATATCAAGGGAAGCCATTTTGTGGTACCCATCTATCTTTTTGAATTGCGTATGAGCCAATAGCACAAAAAGTGACAAAATTCTCTGACTCACCTTGAGTACTTTTAGTTGCCTTGATCTGGGTTGTTCCTTTGAAGGCAACAGCTCGAAGCTTTGAAGGCAGCTCTTTGGTTGTATTTATTGGAGGCTTCACTGGATAAGAGGTACATGGGGATGAAACAACAGCAGAATTGGGCAGGTACAGAATGTGGTAACGTCCTGGTCTCATCCCTTGGGTGTGAGGAGGTAGTGGCCTCGTTTACAACAGTGTGACATGATGACAGCAAAATTAGATCGGTGAAACGCACCACAAACCCCACTACTGCTCTCTTAATCATTGCGTGCAGAATTCTGCATGAGAAACGCTTCAGAAGTACATTGCAAATCCGAGCTGTGCAACGAGCTGTCAGCTGAACCCGAAATGTGTTTGTGCTGGGGTAAGCAAAAAGTTTTTAGACGGCAAAATGCCAAAGGTTATTTCCAGCTATTTGGAGAGGAAGAACAGTGGAGGGTGTCCCTGTCCCTTTGTTGTTTAACAAAAGCAAACCCAAAAGGCCTGAGCGCCGGGGGAGGAGGGAAGCGGCCGTACCCCACTGCAGGCGCCGGCCTTCAGCTTGTTGCATGAGTGATTCTCTCTCCAACAGATTCAGTCCCGGCTCCCAGCCCTGGCTCAGGTAGGCCCCGTGTGATTAGCTGAGTGTTTGCTCTTACTGGCAGCTGACGTTCTTAGTTCTTGGTTTTGTTGCTGGTTTTTCTCTCCAAAGGTTTGCAGTGTTGTTTGGTCCTTCCTTCCTGCCCAGCATATTTAGCTGTCACCATATGAACTTTACCTGGTGTTTTTCAGATCACATATTCCTTTGCACCAAATAATTATTCTTTCTGGGGGAAAAAGGGACAGGTCTCAAACTTTTTCTTTCCTTCTCCCCACAGTCATTAGGGAGAAAAGCAGATCCAGGCATATCGTGAGAAGCTCTTTGCTTTCAAAAGAAGGAATCGCTAACCATACCTGATAACTGGCGTTTTGTTTCAGAGGGAAACACAATAGTGCAGGTGCTGTGCTCAGGAGCCCTGAAGGGCACAGAAAAGTCACTGCAGGAACTAAATGTTCTTCTTGCATTATCAGTTCAGCAAAGCATTAGAGCTTGTGCTCAGCGGAGTTACAGGGACTTCAAGCACTCTCTTGAGCTCAGTGCTGGATGAGAATAAACTGCAGAATTAGGGTCAGAGCAGAGATTTCTGAAGGCCAAAAGAACAGTACCCTGGTTGATCCCCAGTGCTGTTTACCTTTTGATTCAAAGCCAAAAAGAAATGAGCTGTAGACTGAGTTGGGATCAGCAGTTGGATCAGCTCTGAGTTCTTAGAGTTGTTAAATGAACTGTGCCTGGAGTCACAGGAAGGAGCTCAGGGCTTTGCTGTGACAAGTGGTGCAAACACACTTTAAGCAAACAGCCCATCCTCAGTAGCTGAACTGTTGCCTTTTCTTTGACTCTGTCCCCCAAAGCCAAGCTTTGGGCTGTGTATAAACTCTTGGAGCCGTCAGGCTTGTGTTGGATTTTGATCATTAAAAAAAGCAAAACTAAAAGTGAAAGCTGAGCGTGTAGAGCTCCTTTGCTTTCTCCGTCCCTCCCATTTCCTGCTTTTATTTCCTATCATCCTACCGTGATGCTCTGACAAGTGTAAGAGGCGAACTTGTGGTTCTTGCAGACTGCAGGCCACATGCAAAGAAATAAACAGAGTTCAGAGTTCCCTTCCTCTTCAGCTTTGCAGAATAAAACTACCTGGAGGAACATGAAAGGCCAATGTGAGAAGAGGCAGTTTGCACTTCTGAGCTCCCCACTGCCCCTCTGTGTGAAGCCCCAAACCTGGCTCTTGTTCCAAATCTGGGGACGGGGGATGCTGCTTCATCTGCAGCTTCTTCCCGAGTTTGGACAGTGTGGCCACTGCATCCCACAGCTCACCGGTTGGGTTCTGTTTGAAGGGAGGGGAATAAGCTTCTCTGGGAGACTTGCGGCAGACATTTGGCAAAGTTGTAGCTTCTGTCTTGCACAGATGTACACGTTAAATGTGTTCTGGTGTGGTTTTTTCCCCCCCTCTCTCTGAGCAGGTAAAGCTACAACCCTGTTCAGCCGTCACACCAAAGCTATCATTTGGGGGATGCAGACGCGGGCCGTGCAAGGAATGCTGGATTTTGATTACGTTTGCTCGCGGGATGAACCTTCAGTAGCTGCCATGGTTTATCCATTCACGTAAGTAGCCTGTGCTGACTGTGTTATTTTTGTTTCCCTCAAAGCCTTCTGTGAGCTTCCTCCTCGTCCAGTCTCCGCTGTTCTCTAGCGTAGCTCTGCCCTGGTCTACGTCTCTGCTTTAACACCTTCTCCTGTGCTCCCTTCCACCATCAGGTTGGCTCTGTAGGCTGCTTCTTGTTCCCCCCCCCCCAAACCATTGATTTTTGGGCTGCTCTGTTGAAACAGCTGAATGTTAGCCACAGAATTTAAGTCCTGCTTAATGCTCTTCCTAAAAGTGTCCAAATTCTGTTCGTTCACTCAGCAGTGAGGAGGTTGGGCTTTCCTTAACAGGCCACTGGCTTAGCAGAGGCAGCGAGGCTAGGTCAGGTTTCTTCCCCTCCAAATATGAGCCAGATTGGAGCAGCTCTGCGAACAGACTAAAGCAGTCTGTCGCATAGCCAAACAACCTTTAAAAAGAATAAAATCCTCTTTTTGTTCTTACCTATAGTGGCAGTTTCGTAGCAGACAGGCGGTGTGCAGACCCTTCAGTGGGACAGGGTTCTCTTGTGGTATTTGCCTGCTTTTCCCTTATCCCCACAGCTCATGGGGATGAGAGGGGCTGTTGGGTGTTTCAAATTGTCCTCAGAAGAAACCTCCAGAGCACAGAAGCTGTTCTGTTAATGTACCTTATGAGTGTGGGGGGCTCTCCCTGTGGAACAGGGCAGGTAGCAAGGAGGAAAGGAGAGGCTGGCTGGCCTGCTGCTGAGACTGCGAGAGGGGAGCCCGTAAAGGCAGGAGGTTCCTTTGATTTCTGTGGTATTTACAGACACCCAGGATAGCTGATGTCTAATCAGCCTCTGTCCCGCAGAGGCTCTTGACGATTAAGTGCCTTGTGCTGTTAGTCTGCGGCTCTGATGATAATTGCAGCTCTGTAATACCCTTCTCAGCACGCGCAAACCTCAGGGGACTAAAACAGAGCTCAGGCGTAGGTGAGTGGCAGCCCCTCGCAGTGTTGCAGTTGTTTAATAAAGAAAAAGCAACGGGGATTAAAAGTTTCAGGCTACCTGTAATTATCTGGTTCTGCTTGAGCTTTTAGAGCAAGCCAAGTCGGCAAAACCTGGAATGTTCTGTTAAATATATGGGAACACAGCAAATATCGCTACACCTCTAACATCTGAGCAATGCAGACTTGGATGAAGTTCCAGTCAAAGCATCTACTGTGTAAAAAGGCCAACAGCTGGAGTGAAAGTCTCCTTTGCATCTCCCGCCATGCAGGGCAGGGTGGGCAGGGGCTCGCTGTAGGAGACCTGGAAAGCCCATCCGTTGCTGTCCCGGCTGTTCGCTGCAGATCCTGGTTTCCTCTTCCCCCAGACTTGTTCCAGCCCAGTAATGCCGCTTCGCATGCACCTCGTTCATGACTCTTTCTGTGCCTCATTCTGTCTTCCAGCTTGGAGTAGAATTGAGGCTCTGGTAACTTCACTGTGGGAGAGCTAATTCATCTTGCTGGATGCCTCTGTCCCCATTAGCCCGTCTCCTTCCATATGCTGCTCTGTTCTATACTCTGAAGAACCTTCTGCTGTTAGTATGGTCCCTCCCCATGTACGCTCACTCGCTAGTGAGTGTCTCCCAGTCAGTTTTGATGTCTGAGATGTGGGGTTTGTAAACCCCTCTGTCTGCATGCACTGTAGCCCTTTGCCTTGCCAGTAGCCCTGAGAGTCAGGGCTTTTTCACCTTCTCCTCCATAGTGGTGACCACAGGCAGAAGTTCTACTGGGGCCACAAAGAAATCCTGATCCCGGTCTACAAGAACATGGCAGACGCCATGAGGAAGCACCCGGAGGTGGATGTTCTCATCAACTTCGCGTCTCTGCGCTCTGCTTATGACAGCACGGTTGAAACCATGAATTACCCACAGGTGAGCGAGGGATCTGGAAGAAGCCCAGGACATAAAGACCTTGTCAGCAGGGCACCAGCGTTGCTTAAACCGTGATGGCATCGAGTCTTCGACTTGGTAGATAAATACCTCAATTCTAACTCTAAGGAGGATACTGGAGTTGTGTCGCAAATTCTAATGACAGACTGAAAATTCATGCAAGAGGAAGTTGGTGGGGTTTTTTTGCAGTAGTAGTGTAGGGTATTAACGGTTTGATTCATCTCGATGCAGATCCGCACCATTGCCATTATTGCCGAGGGCATTCCAGAGGCCTTGACACGCAAACTGATCAAGACAGCTGATAAAAAAGGAGTCACTATCATCGGGCCTGCAACTGTAAGAACTGGGGGTCTCTTTCTCCTCTTGTTCATCTCCAGATCACCTTTCTCTGAAGGATAAAGCATATCCTACAATCCATTTTGTCTCTAGTCACACCAAATGCACATTAGTTCCTCGTTTTAAAGTCGTGTTACTGTCTTTTTTTGTTTGCCTGAAGGCTGTCTAACAGAAATCTCCCTAAGTTTTATGTATATTTTAAAGGGCTTTATGTGTTTCTCATTTTCTCGCAGGTTGGTGGGATCAAACCAGGTTGCTTTAAAATAGGCAACACAGGAGGCATGCTGGATAACATTTTAGCATCCAAACTGTACCGTCCTGGCAGCGTGGCTTACGTTTCGCGGTCCGGAGGAATGTCCAACGAGCTCAACAACATCATTTCCCGAACCACCGATGGGGTCTATGAAGGGGTGGCCATTGGAGGAGACAGGTAGGAGCTTCCATCTTCAAAAGACACATTTTTTAAGTCAGTCAGCAAAAGAATCGTTTGTAATTTGGAGGAAGAAGGGCAGGTTGGCTGTTACTTTTTCTTCTTTCAGAAAAGTTTGGAATAAATTCCATTTCTACTCTTTTTCCCCTGTGTTCCACCCAGATATCCTGGTTCGACTTTTATGGATCATGTCTTGCGTTATCAGGATACTCCGGGAGTGAAAATGATTGTAGTGCTTGGAGAGGTGAGACCAGTTCACTCCTATCTGAGCAATACCCAAGTGTTTTGTTTTGGGAGCATCTGACCTGTCTACAAGGATGTTAAATAGCAGCTACAGCTAAATAGCAGCTACTCATGCTGTTCTTGAATGCCTGAATTCCTATTTCATGCTTCTTTAATTAAAAGAAATAGAGTGTATTCCACAGACAAGCATAGTCCCTCCTACTTAAATAAAAAATATCACATAAGGAGGGTTTGTTCTGAGAATTCAGCTGTCACTCAATGGAAAAGGAGAAAAACAAATCCAAGTTGTGCTTCCACGTGCATCTCGGAGCTGGTTTCTGCAAAAGTGCGAAGTTTTGAATCAGCTCAGCTCTTTCTTTCTGCAGATCGGAGGCACAGAGGAGTACAAGATCTGCAGGGGTGTTAAAGAAGGTCGTATCACCAAGCCGGTGGTGTGCTGGTGTATTGGTACTTGTGCCACCATGTTCACTTCAGAGGTAGGTGCAAAAATGGGGGCAAATGCATAAAATAAGTATATATCCATGGCAAGGAGAAAAGCCAACTTCTTTTGCTGTGCCTAAACCTTCTGGAATTGCCAGTAGCAACTGAACATGGAGAAGTCAATAAATATAAATGATAAAAGGTTTTTGTGCTTCTATGGCCTGGCAGTGGAGATTTCCAAGGGATTCTGTGTGCTTGGAAAGGGAGCCCAAAGATCTCAGGGAACACAACAGGTTTCAAAAGCCACCCCCACCTGGAGTGGGAATGGGAAGGATCCATATGAAGGGGGGGGAATTTAGGGAGGCAGAAAATTGATGGAAAAGCCTGGAGTGATTACAGATCAGAAAATGCCCCGTGTATTGCAGTACTGACCACAGCTGGAACCAAGAGTTCTGTTAGCCAAAAAAAGGAGGCAGACGTGCAGTCACTGATATTCCTCCATCACCAGTTTCCCAGTCAGCTCTTCGCCTGCAGAGAGTGAAACAGAATGAACAACTCGTGTTCGTCACTGCTGTCTCTCCTCTTGTTTGTAGGTGCAGTTTGGCCACGCAGGAGCTTGCGCCAACCAGGCTTCTGAAACTGCCGTTGCAAAGAATCAAGCCTTGAAAGAAGCTGGTGTGTTTGTTCCACGGAGCTTTGATGAGCTGGGAGAGGTCATTCAGTGAGTTACCCTAACAGGGCACCCTCAGCAGGGGGCAAAAACTGCTCAGGGCACTGATTCTAGCCTGGTAAAGGAATATATTCCTGCTTCAAGAAAACAACTTCTAATCATTCTGGGGTTTTAAGGTCTAGATTAAGATCACCTCACTTGTAGCTCTTAAAAGGGCTTAAATTAAGAAATGGATTCTCTCTCTAGGTCTGTCTACCAGGATCTTGTGGCCAAAAGAGTGATTGAACCAGCCGAGGAAGTGCCTCCTCCGACTGTGCCAATGGATTACTCCTGGGCAAGGGTGAGCTGTGCTGCTTTAGCTGCTTTTTGGTTCCTTAGAAACGAGACGGGATGTTTGCTGTGATTCTGGATGCTTATGGCAATAAGGGTGTTGCCTTGAGGTTGTATCTCGTACTTTCTGTGTGAGCTCGCTGGCCTTGCTGGTTCCAGGCTGTGGAAGCTGCTCTGAGGACAAGTTTCAGGTGTTGTTTGACCACTCTGCTTCCTCCTGCCCTTTGCTTCTAATGTGGATTGTTTAAAATAGCATCTTGATGCTGCAATTTCAGGAGCTGGGTCTGATCCGCAAACCGGCTTCCTTTATGACGAGCATCTGTGATGAGAGGGGTCAGGAACTGATTTACGCTGGGATGCCCATCACTGAGGTCTTCAAAGAAGAGATGGGAATTGGAGGGGTTCTGGGCCTGCTCTGGTTTCAAAGGAGGTGAGGCAGCTTTTGCGAAAGCTCCCAAATTCTTCAGCTTGAAGTTTTGCTTATTAATAGACTTTAAAGTGGCAAAGTAACTCCACGATTCCTTTGTGAGTGTGGATTCATTGGAAATGCCATCACTAAATCCCCTTCTCTGAGAACACAACAGCATTTCTAGCTTTCAATGATGCATTTTAGTCTTGGGATGAAGTTTTCCACACATTTTGTAGTGCATTGAGGAGATTTCTCTGTGCTGGGCCTGTTAAATTGTCACCTCAACCCTGGAGAGATCGGGGAGTTCAGAAATATTTGCTAACCAGCCCACAGGGAACCTTCCGAATGGCAGAAGTTTGCTGCCTTCATCTGATGGTGCTTTCACGCATCCACCCAAAACTGAAGTCACTGGCTGGTATAGCACCAAGTGCCTTTTCTTCTGTTTTCTTTACAATAAATGACTTTGATCTCTCTGTTGCTCAGGTTACCAAAGTATGCCTGCCAGTTCATCGAGATGTGTTTGATGGTAACAGCAGATCATGGGCCTGCTGTATCTGGAGCCCACAACACCATTGTCTGTGCAAGAGCTGGGAAGGATCTTGTCTCGAGTCTCACTTCAGGCCTCCTTACTATCGTAAGTACTTAATATCCAGAAGATTTAGCTTTGCAACTCATTACCCCTGTCCAGGTTTTATTACTATAAAGACTTAGAATGGCTGCAGAGCCATGGACAGCTTGTGTCTGTTCACTCACACTCGAATTCCTGTTGAACTCAATTCTAGTAGCTTGATGCTCTAGGTTTGAAACGTAGTCCGCTGGAAAGTAGGACTATTTTGTCTCATTTGAGTCTAGAAATATTGTTATAGATGTCAGCATCATCCCTATATGGTTGCCTAGTCTCTTCCAACACTGACAAGGAAAAATGTGAATAAATCAGACTTCAGATTGCATTTCCCCCCAGTGTCTCTGGAAGAGATGTGTTGGCTACACATTGACACTTGTGTTGAGTTAGAAATAGATGCTTTATCCAGGTGCCTGCCTGATTTTAATTTCATGAATGCCACATGGACAGGCCAGGCAGACAGTGAAGATAATCTCGTGCTTGTTTTGTACCTTAACTGGAGTCCTTTGCTACAATTCCCTTTGTGTTTTGCACCCAGGGAGACCGGTTTGGTGGAGCACTGGATGCTGCGGCTAAAATGTTCAGCAAAGCCTTCGACAGTGGGATTATCCCCATGGAGTTTGTGAACAAGATGAAGAAAGAAGGAAAATTGATCATGGGCATTGGACACAGAGTCAAATCGGTAAGAAAACTGCATTAGCACAAAGGGAAGAAAATTAGCAACTTTCAGAGGCAGCTGTTGACCAAATACTGAGGTTTGATGAATCCTAAAACTACAAATAGTAAAGCTTATGCTAAGTACCTGCAAATGAGGCAACATCAGTGACTGTAATGTGTTCTTAACTTGCAGATAAATAACCCTGACATGAGAGTTCAGATTCTCAAGGACTACGTGAAGCAGCATTTCCCTGCCACCCCACTGCTGGACTATGCACTCGAAGTAGAAAAAATTACAACTTCCAAGGTGAAATGCGCCAGTATTTATCTCCTCTTGAGCACTACTGGGGGACAAGTGACTGGGGTTAATGGTGTGAACATCATTTGCCACTGTTAACATCTTTATTTTGGGGTGTGTCTTCATTTCTTGCAGAAACCAAATCTTATCCTGAATGTAGACGGCTTTATTGGAGTTGCCTTTGTTGACGTACTCAGGAATTGTGGCTCTTTCACACGGTTAGTATGCAGTGGGCTGTTTAGAGTGGGGTCCTATAGAATGGATGGGATCCATACTGCCAGCTCTTGTGGGGCCAGGATTTCAAAAGGACACCGGGAAGGTGTAGCCTGGACTTGGGGGGGAAGGAAGCTTCCACGTGAATTCAGTGTTGCTACTGGTATTAGAAATGATTCTTAGCCTAAGATTGATTCTGTTGCTGTTTCTTTTGCAGGGAAGAAGCAGATGAATATATTGATATAGGAGCTCTTAATGGCATCTTTGTCCTGGGCAGGAGTATGGGATTCATTGGTAAGTGACCCATGTTTCTGTCCCTTCCACCCTGAATATGGGACAAACGTGAACCTCTGGGCCTCAGTCTAAAATGATAGTTTAAAGAGTCCAGAAGTCAAAGTTTATTCAAGGCAAAGAAAGATTGGGAACACAAATTTTGTAACATAACTGCTTTTTGGTTTAGGACACTACCTGGATCAGAAGAGACTGAAGCAAGGTCTGTACCGTCACCCGTGGGACGACATATCCTACGTGTTACCAGAGCACATGACCATGTGAGAACCAATATTGCCTCTGAATGCCACTTCAAGGAGAGAGAAGCCTTCAGAGAACAGCCACGAATGGGACTTTGATGTATAAAGGCCATTAGTACATAGACAGGGAGCTGCCTGGTCAAGCTGTGCAAAGCAACGGTTTTGTAAGACTAGAAACTTACTCTTAATAAAAACCAAAACTTGTGATATTCCATATGTTACCTCCTGTATTTAATACTGTCATCATTTTACTGTTTTCTACTCATTTCATTTTTTTTTCCAGAAAAGATTTTAAGAATTTGAGTGTGGAGTTTTGCTCATAGGTGTGTGTATTCTTACTGAACTTACGGAACAATCCATTAATCTGTTAACAAGCTCTAACTTTTCCTGAGGAAGGGGAAAGTTGCCATCATTCCCATTTCTGGTTTTGGTTGTTTTTCAGTTCGTTTACCGTGTTCTCATCTTCAGTCCGATTGTATCCTGAACAGTGGGACCACTGCTGATATATAACCAATGTTACTCAAACTCTGGTGTAGTAATTTAAAGTGTAAAGTTGTAACATACTGCTGTTAAAACTGTGAAACTACATGTATTCCGGTGTCTGTATTTATGCAAACAACTTCTAGTAGATTGCTGATATATGGAATGTCACTCTCAAGTTATCTGCAGATGCAAAAATAATCTTAGTTGTAACTTGTGTCCTACTTGTCTGTGTATTGTAACCTAACTCAAATAAATACTACGCTACTACTTTATTTTTCTACTTCTGGCTTCTAAAAGTTGGTGCTAAACAGTGTCCAATGAGTCATTTAGCAAAACAGCAAACACAGAGCAACTGTTACTTTCATGGGTTGTGTTTTAGTTGATTTAAAAGACGTAGAGGGGGGAAAATCAAACCAATGTACAGATTTACCCTACCATGTCTCAGTGTAGGTCAAAGATACAAAGTTTAGCGAAATAGACAAGAAACGAGAGAGGAAAAAACTAAATATTTGGTATAGCATTACACAAGAGTTAGGGAACTGCAGTATGTTGTACAGTAAACATGAAATAATCAACTACAGCTCATTCTAATTAACAAAAAAGAGTGTACCTGAGTTGGGAGTGAGTGAATTCCTCATGCGAAGTCCCTTCCCTGCAGGCTTGTTGAGAGACAAAAAAAAGATCAAAAGGATACCTCAAGGCACTGAAAAGAACTATACATGTATTTCTGGTCTATGGTTATCTATGCAGTTTGGCAAAGATAGCAAATTCCCTTGCAACTTTAATAGTTTTAGCTACTTTTGTGCTGAATCTCAAGGAAACCAGTGTTCTCACCAACCAGGCCCCCTGTCACTTACAGCCCCAGGGGTCTTGCCAGGCCCACCCCGCGGGGACAGGCCACTCGTGACGGGTTTTTCGCGCTCGCCGGGCCCAGCACCCTGGGGGCTGAGGGGAGGACGAACGCCCTGAGCCGCCTGAGGCGGGCGGGCTGCTCCCCTGCGGTGGTACCGGCTTAAACACCCCCTCTGCTCACCCGGGAGTGAGTGCGACACTCGGTCACCTCCCTGGTCACCTCCCTGCTCCCCTCAGGGCACCTGGCGCTGAGGGGACGGGAGCCCCGGGCGCTGTGTTTGTACCAACTCCCCTCACAGACACCCCCCGCCCGCCATCTTAGCTGCGGCGGCGGCGCCACTTGGCCGCCAGGGGGCAGCGCCGCGCAGGCGCCTTGCGCCGCAACCCGCCATGTCGGACAAGATGGCGGCGGCCGCGGCCTCCCCTCAGCAGCAACCGGGCCCCGGCCCGCCGGCGGCGGACGCGGAGGGAGGAGGTTCCCGCGGCGGTGGGGTGGATGGAGAGGCCGAGGCGGAGGAGTTCGGGTGCCTGGCTCACTGCTCCGACTTGGCGTGGCGGCAGAACGAGCAGCGCCGCCACGGCCTGTACTGCGACATCACCCTGGCGTTCGGCGGCGGGCGGCCCGGGCCGGCCCGCGAGTACCGGGCGCACCGCTCCGTCCTGGCCGCCGCCACCGAGTACTTCACGCCGCTGCTCTCGGGGGGATTCGCCGAGTCGCGCTCGGGCCGTGTGGAGCTGCAGAAGTGGAGCTCGGAGGGCGGCCCCGACCCCGACACGGTGGAGGCCGTTATCGGCTTCATGTACACGGGCACCATCCGTGTCAGCCCCGGGAACGTCCATGAGGTGCTGGAGATGGCGGACAGGTGAGGGGGGCCCGCGGCCTGAGGGACGTTTAACGAAGGAATGTGGTTTTTACAACTGATCTGGCACCTGACCCCAGCAGGGGGGAGGGACTGAGAGACATCAGGCTGTGAATCCTTAATGTAAAACGAAGTCTCTTCGAACTAATCCCAGAATGTGAAGTGATGGCTGTATTTAAAAAGTTAAGCTAGGGGGAAGGGTAGCCTAAGAGCCAGGGATCTGTATTTTAAGCCAGCAATAAGGAGAGAGGGTTGTTAGAATTAAATGAATGAGACAGGTGAACTGAGGCACCTGGTGTCTGTGAGCCCTGTGATACCAACCACTGGGGAACAGGGGAGGGAATTTGGGGGGGATTATAAGCAGGGGCTTTTTGCCCTGTTCTGTGTGCTGACCTGCGGGTAGAACACCCTGTCTTGCAAAATTGTTAATAAAATATGCCTGGGCCTATTCTCTTGGCAAGACAATTGTTTCCTATGGGGGGGCTGCCCGTGATGGGACCTGCGGTGCCCGGCACGCAGCGTCACCCCTGTTCGTTTGTTCCGCAGGTTTCTGCTGACCCGGTTGAAAGAGTTCTGTGGGGAGTTTCTGAAGAAGAAGCTCAACCTCTCGAACTGTGTCGCGGTTCACAGCTTAGCCCACATGTATTCCTTGAATCAGCTGGCGCTCAAAGCTCAGGACATGATCAGGAGGAACTTCCACAAAGTTATCCAAGACGAGGAGTTCTACACGTTACCTTTTCACCTCATCAGGGACTGGCTCTCAGACTCGGAGATCACAGTGGACTCTGAAGAAATCCTCTTTGAGACCGTTTTGAAGTGGGTTCAGAAAAACCCTGAGGAAAGAGAAAGGTACTTTGAAGATCTCTTTAAACTGCTTAGATTGTCTCAGATGAAACCCACTTACCTTACTCGCCATGTCAAATCTGAGAGGCTGGTGTCGAGCAATGAAGCCTGCGTTAAATTAGTGTCTGAAGCCGTGGAGAGTCACGCCTTGAGGTCTGAGAACTTGCAGTCTGGTAATCTACAACATTCCGCTTGTCCTGTAGCGTTGCTGCCGCGTTTCGGCCAAAACATGGATGTCATTATGGTGATTGGTGGCGTGTCGGAGGGAGGAGATTACTTGAGTGAGTGCGTAGGGTATTTCATCGATGAGGATAGGTGGGTAAACTTGCCGCACATACACAATCATCTTGACGGGCATGCTGTTGCTGTGACGGAATCTTATGTTTATGTGGCTGGCTCCATGGAACCAGGATTTGCCAAGACCGTAGAAAGGTACAATCCAAACAGAAACATTTGGGAGCAAGTCTCAAATCTGATAACTAGAAAACATTCTTTTGGCCTTACTGAGGTGAAAGGAAACTTGTACAGTATTGGCGGACATGGCAATTTCAGTCCTGGCTTTAAAGATGTGGCCATTTATAATCCCGAACAAGACAAATGGCTGAACCTGGAGTCAGCACCAAAGATTCTTCGTGATGTCAAAGCTGTTTCTGTAGAAGACCGGTTCGTTTACGTCGCTGCTCGTACCCCAGTTGACAGCGATAGCGAAGACGGGTTGAGGGCGGTTATTATCAGATACGATGCTGAAACAAGGCAGTGGCAGGATGTGGAGTCTCTGCCGCTCATTGATAATTATTGCTCTTTTCAGATGTCGGTTGCCAACACAAATTTTTACCATACGGCATCGTGCTGCCCCAAGAGTTACCCTATAGATAATGAGGAAGCCAAGATAAAGATCTCTGGCAGGGCCTCAGACGAAATCCTGGAGAGCTTACCCCCAGAGGTTCTTAGCATTGAAGGAGCAGCTATTTGCTATTATAAAGATGATGTTTTCATCATTGGGGGGTGGAAAAACAGCGACGATATTGACAAACAGTACCGGAAGGAGGCTTATCGTTACTGCGCGGAGAGGAAGCGCTGGATGCTTTTGCCTCCTATGCCTCAGCCTCGCTGTAGAGCAACAGCCTGCCACGTGAGAATCCCCTTCAGGTGCTTGCAGGGGACACAGAGATACCCTATGCCACAAAATTTGATGTGGCAAAAAGACAGAATAAGGCAGATGCAGGAAAGGCAGATGCAGGAAATACACCGACACTCCCTGAGCTTACGGCGACTGCCACGCTCGCAGATTGAGTGCTAGTTTCTGGAATATCACTCCTCCTGATGGGGCTAGGAAATACTGTGCTAAACCGTTTTGTTAGGCTTCATATGTCTTTGTAAGATGCATAAAACCAGCATCTTCTGTGTATTGAAAACTAAGAAGCTCAGAAGTTGAGGGTGGATGGGAATTGAGAAGCTGATGTGAATCCAGTGATGTTACTAAATGGTGCCCAGGGTAAAAGTGTAGCCTGTAGTGGGCTGTGAAATATCTCCAGGAACATAAAGTCTGTTATTTATCTCTCCAGATCTTTGTTTTCAAGGATTTCTGTAGAGTCAGTCTCCAACAGTTCTATTTTGAAAATCAAAGATCTCTATCTTAATAATTTAGCGGTTACATTTGTGTGTGCTTGAAAGCACATTTTTATTTGCACTTCTATATTGACATTCCTTTGATTCTCTCCTCAGTGACTAAACTTCGCATATATTTGGCGTTAATGTACTCAGCTTTCCCGAGTTGGAGTCAAGTTCAATAGTTACAACTATGTATGAAAGCTAAAGCACAATCTTTCTTCATAAAATTACTTCAGACTGTCTCTGTGTATACTACATGTTTTGTACCTGGGTGTTCTAGAAAGGTTGCAGAGTTCGTTTGTAAGCAGATGACTGGTAGAACATCACACTTGCTAAAACAGAGAGCTTGAGGGCAGTGGACTTTTTTTCATGTATATCTGCAGATGCTTTGGGTTTGTTTGACAGCTTCACCAGAAACCTGGGGGAACAATCAGCTCGCTAAAAGGACTGAAAACCGGCGAAGCAGCCGCCCGCCAACACTGACAATTCATTTCTGTCGGTGTGGGTTAGTACGGATGAGATTCTTTCACAGTAAGGGATTGAAACCTGAGCTACTTGTAGATCCTTTCTCAAACATTGCGTGCATTTTAATTCTAGTGAAAAAGTGATGAGAAGACCCCCAGCCTGTCTTTGACAATCAGTACCCTTTGCCTTTAGTGTTCTTTCCCCAGAGACTCACAGCAGCTGTGCCACAGTGCTCCTTAACAAGTCAGCACTTGGTGTTCCTCTCAAAGCGAGATAGTTGAGCTCTCATAGTCTCTAAATATTTTACTTCCCCACTTGCTGTGGCGGTGAGATTTAAGCTGATTTCAATATCTCCTCCCGTAGAACAGAATGTGGAATATTTCCTTTAGAGTCTCAGCGCCTCGCAGTTCACTGTCCCACTGAACACTCCTCCCTGGCCTGAAGAGCTCCAGGACGGTTTAGGTTACTAGCGGATCCTTCCTACCTCCTTTTCTTCCCCATCCTTCCCTTCGTTTGAATGTTCCAGGTTTTCACATGCAGCCTAACTCAGGATCATAGAGGAGTAACCAGGGTGTTCCTAAAATCGTGTAGACGAATGTTGGAGAATCTGTTCGCTGTCTTGGGCTGGTATGATGATTTGCTGGTGGTTTTGATGTGGGCAACTTCCTTGCAAAAGACCTTCTAAACAGTTTGGTGTTTTGTTTTGTTTTTCAATTGTTTAGCTTTCTGAGCTGATACTTCTCATTTCCCAATTCAGCAGGCACCCTAGATCGTATCTGAAACACTGGTAAGTCTTTCAACCACGTGGCGTGTAAAGGTTTCTCTTACATGTACATCCCTTAATGCTCCACTTTCCAGTTCACTTGCCACTTTTGATACCAATAACTTGTCTTTTTGTAATAGAATAATCCTTGTTTAAAAAAAGAAAATCATAACAGTTTAGTCTGTTTACTCATCTGCGGTTATTGTGTTGTATTTTATTTGCCTGTTGGATTGTTAGGGCAGATTAACCTGTACCATACAAGAGAGGAAGTAGGTTAAGCTTGTTCAGGTTTAAGGCTGATGTTCAGTAGTGACTGTTACAAATGAGCTCACGCAGGCCTGTACGCAAGGGGTTAATCAGTGGAGCTCGGCCCATGAACTCTTGCAGTTTTGGCTGAAATAGTTCAGGAATTACTGCCCCTGCAGCAGCATTTGTCAATACAAGTGCTGAAAATGTCTCCCAGCTTTTGTACTCAACCCATTGATTTAACTTACATTTCTGGGAGCTGATTTTGAGATATTTTACCAGACTTTGCACAGAAGCAGAGTGTACGTGCCCCATCCCGCTGACAGGCAGCTGAAGGATGGTGTCGGATACCACGACTCTGCCAAAGCCCTTTTGTCTGTCAACAAATACGGACAATTCCTAGGGAGAAATACAAGATTCATTATTTCAGCTGGAATATGAACTAAACAGTTTAACGTGTGGCAGCATGCAACACAGTTAGATGCAAGAACAAGCTTCTCAAAGTCTAAGCAAAGTCGATATTGCACATAGTTTACTGAAACATTCCACTCGAAGACAATGTCAAAAGAGCTGAGTGTCTGGCCAGCTTGTCTCGTCAATGCCAGCGCTGACTATATGTGATGCACTGTATCTCCATATGTTCTGCTTGCATGGTGAGTGATGGGCACTGTGGACTTGCTCTAACCTTTGCTATGCCGATTCTGTGGAATTTTTAAGTAGTTGGGGTTTGGTTTTTTAGCCTTGACTTCAAGTGGACCAATTGCATTGCACATGGTTTTTAACTGACAAGTCTTAACTATCCGTTGTACCACATGTTGGTGTTTGGAGCAACTGCGTTATTGACTCTGGCTGTAAGTTTAGCCCACTAACCTGTGAATCGCATCACAAATTCCTCGTGGCCCTTGACTGCCGTGGCTTGATGGGTGTTCATAAAATGGCCCTATAAAGGAAAGACTGGGAATTCTTTCCATGGGGTTAGAGTGGTGAGTTAAACGCCAGTGAATCCTGGTGTGTATTCAGTATTAGAAGGCTGACTTCTGGCCTTCCTAATGTAACAGAACATCGGGTGGAGTTTTTCCTCCTCCTTACGACAATCATACCTCTTTACCTGTACTGAATACGTGCCACAAAATGCATGTTCCATGTCCTGTCTCTCTGCTCAAAACATCAGTGGGGTAGCAGACATCCTCCCCAGCGCTCGGCGGTCATCGTAGTAATTTCTAGGTGCCATATGTGTACATAGTATTTTATAACTACGTGAATACTCTGTTGGTATGCTGGGTTTGTATGTATTTTTAATAACTCTCTTGCACATAGTAGGATACCACTCCAGAGATGAAGAAAACATGCCAGCTTTTAGCATGCATTGGGAATAACTATGGCAGGCATTCCACTGTGCTATTTCAATATCATTTTTCTCCATTACAGTAAATGTTAAAATCGGAGCTGTTGGCTCAACTTGTTTGTCACCAAATAGTCTTATTGCTACTGACAAACTTGAGTCACAGAGAGTTGCAACTCTTTAGGTTATTTTTAACACAGCCTTGTAATAGTATGTTGTAACATTCAATGGGCTTTTGAAAAAGCAAGCTTAAAATAAGTGGTTTATGGCTTAGATTTCCTTTCAGCTATGTCCACATTCCATGAGGGTATAAATCATATCTCTAACTCCACAGTCCTGAGGGGAAGTCTGATAGAACAAGTGCTCCTGAGGATCTAATCCTGTTACTAATATGAATGTAAAGTGTGGAACTAAGGAGGTGTTTGAAGACCATTAATAGCCAGATGCTCCCGTAGGTGCGAGGCGCTGTGGATCACGGCAGCTCTGGTCTCCTGGCGCTATTAATGTAACTTCAGCAGCTTGCTTGGGGAAGCAGCATCCTGTACTTACTTCAGTAAGGTAAAGTAGTATGTGTGTATAGGCTGTTTGGAACAAATCCTACCGTCATGTTCTTTATCTTAAATACACTGTACTAAAGTTTATTGTAATAAGTGAATTAAATAAAATAAACCTTTTATTTCTCTAGCATTCTGTTGTACCTTTTCTTTTTGAAGTCGCTCTGCAGGCTGTGGCCGATTCATTCTGCGGCACCACAAAATGTAAGTTTTAAATACTAATTATTCCTTTGGCCCGTATAAGTTGTTTTAGAATAAGCGAATACATATACTTGCTGCTCGGAAGACTTTATTAGCTAAGCGGAGCCGTTTATGCGGGCAGGCTGCTTGTTGAAGAAATGAACCTCACTTCCTTCGAAGCTTCATCCACGTAAGTGTCTCGTCTGGCAACGTAATCGCCGACGTTCGACAGACCCGGCACGACGCAGCAGCTCAGGGCGCTGCGGTAAATGCCCATGTCGTGAACGTCGTACCACTCGTTACTGTTCTCATCGTAACACTCCACGTTGAAAGTGGTGGTAAAACCGTTAAAGCCGCCAACCACAAACAGGAGATCGTCCACCACCTCGATGCCGAAGTTGCTGCGGGGGTTGAACATGTTGGGGACCAGGCGCCACGTGTTGGCCACAGGGTTGTAAGCTTCCACGCTCCTGAGCCGGTTGACTCCGTCAAATCCTCCCACCTGCGAATGCCAGAGGTGCAGAGGTGAGATCGGCCTTTCCTCACCCGCTAATTCGCTTGAATTATTTTATGCACGGTGAGATGGGGCCTCGCTGACTTGAGTTTGAGCGTTGCTGAGGGCACGGGAGCTCAGAACACGATGCTGGCTGATTGCGGACTGCTCCCTTGTTCTTCTGGAGCTTCCAGAAGTTTTGTGCAGCTGTCAGATTTTACACTTCTACGGAGTTTAAATGCAGTGCATGGATAAGATAAACAGGACCAAGCAAATGTTCGGTGCTGCTCATGCTCTTAGCAGCAGCAACAGGAAACACTTTGCAGCAGCTGCTTAAAACAGCCCGTGCATTTTTCACAACAAAAAGTGTGCAGGTGCTAATGTTCTCAACCATCCTGACTCTGACTTTTCCTCCCTAAATCTCACTTAACAAGTAAATAACCAGCCTGAAGATGTAGGAAATGCAGGTTAAGCACTCGAGTGCTGGGTGGCGAGGCGGAGGTGCTGCCTCTCCCTTACCGCATACACCTCGTTCCCATACGCGATCACACCTACTCCGCTTCTTCTGCTTCGCATGGGCGCTATGAAGGTCCATTGATTTTTCATGGTATCATACACTTCAGCCGTGATCAGGCATTCGTTGCCGTTGAACCCACCGCATATATAGACCTGATTACAGGAGAAAAAGTGTGAGCAGAGCAGTTATTTTTTCGGTGGGAGAACACAGTGAAGAGAAAATGAGCCGCGTGGCTGGATTGTTCAGGTTCTCTTTTTTATAATGGGAATGGTTCTGTCATTCTGGGTTTGAAGCAGTAAAAGTGCAGCGAGTTATCCAGGCTGCAGGGTTTAGACTGTTTATGTCCTGAGCTGCACGGGTATTCCACTTGTCACCAGGAAAAGTCCCATCCAGCGGCAAGTGGGAAGCAGCTCTGGAAGAGTTTTGGCCCTCCCATCATATCTCTGCCACACCACTCAGTTGCCACCTCTTTGAGAGCTTTTTATCTGCAGCTCCAGGATTTAATACTCAAGATTTACATGAGCTTTCTCCCTCTTTATTTTAAACAATTCATACTTCAGCTGCTTTAAATAACCTCACTGTTACCTTCTCGTGCAGCGTGGTCGCGCTGGCGTCGCTTCTCTGCTCGTGCATGGGGGCGATGAGCGTCCACTGGTTCGTCTCCGGCTCGTACCGTTCTGCCGTGTTGAGGCGCATGTACCCGTCGAACCCTCCCATGGCGTAGATGTACTCGTTGAGGACGGCGACGCTGACGTAGCAGCGCCGCGAGTGCATGGGCGCGACCTGCTGCCACGTTTTCTGCAGCGGGTCAAACCGCTTGACGCTGTTGAAATAATCCACGCTGTCGAACCCTCCGATAACGTAGACAAAGCCTTTCAGGTAAGCCGTGCCGTGGTAGGCGAGGGGGCTTTCCTGCTCGCACGTGACGTTCACCCAGTTGTCTGCGCGGGTGTCGTACGTCTCGATGGCGTTCGTTGGGCTCCCCCCGCTCCAGCCTCCGATGGCGAACAGGACGGCGTAAGGCAGGCGAGGCCGGGTGAGTGGGTTGCTGAAGTTGGTGAAAGACGGGCCGTGCATGTTGAGGTTGTACATTTCCGTCAGCGCGTTGATGATGAGAAACTTGCACTCCTCGTTGTCCCTCACGTAATCGTGTCCTTTGACGTTGTTCATGAAGTAATCTGCTTGCATCAGTGCCAGGCGAACCTGGAAAATGCAAAAAGGAGGTTGGAATATTAACGCAGGTGCTTTACACCTTTGTGAGTTGCTCCAATGCTAGATGGCTTTGCTTTCAGTTTAGTGGTGTCTAACGCTTATTAGAGGACCAGAGAATGAAATGTGTAGTTTTTAGCTGGTCCAGAAGGATGTAAATCATTTGATTTTCCAGCAGGGAGTCTGCCAGTGCTTTTATTTGCACAGTATAGCTTGTCTAGGCAAATGCTCATAAACTTTGTGTATGTAGAGATAACATCGTCCCATGTGAACTTGGGCCCTTCCTGGATGTGAGGGACAGTTAAGCTCTAAACATAAGGAAACCTACACTTAACAGCTCTGCCCCAACCTCCGCGTGGGATCTTTGCAATAACCTAACGCTCTGAAAACTCGTTTATTTGCGAGCAGCGTTAGAAGGCTGCGCTGTCCGGTCCTCTACCCAGGTGGTGACGGCGCTAACCCTGCTCAGCAGGTCTGCGATGTGCTTCCTCCTCTTCTCCGGCTCGTGAGCGATCCATTTCAGAATGGCCTCGAACACGGCGTCTTCTTGTTTCACGTTGAGCTCGTCCTTCTCGATGATGTGCTTCAGTTCGTCGGCGGAGAGGTCCAGGAACTCGGTGGACACCTTGTAGATGTCCTCGAAGTGGTGGAGGATGAAGACATAGGCCGCTTCTCGCAGGTCGGGACAGTGGTAATAATCCGTGAGTCTACAGATGCCGATGCAGTTTTCCAAGCATAGCTGGGATTTTAAGAACTCGCAGCACAGTCTGATGATGCCCATGATGTTGAACTGGTCTGCTGCAGTTAACAAACTCTCCACGTTGTCGACCGTGATCGGTACCATCCTGGTGTAGGCGTACTCGATAATGAGCCTCATCATTTCAGGTGTAGTTCCAGGGATTTTATATAGTATTTTATCTGCATTGTTCCAGCTGCTGGTGAACAAAGCCCTGAAAAATACAACACAGCACTGAGAGAAAAAACACCTTTACTGTATCAAACCCTCATGCCATTATTCCCTCTGCCTTCTTGCCTGGGCACCATTTGGGCAGCAGCCAGGCGGGGAGGCCATGTAGCTTATTAATTAATGTTTTACTAGCTGGTTGTTTTAAAAAGGAGTCGCAACCTCTGGCTGTGGGCACAGAGCAACAGGGTGAGCGGTCACCTTGTTTCAACGAGATTACCAGAGAATAATGGTGCGTGGGGAAGGAAAACCTCCCGCGCAATGGCAGGTAAGCCAGGCTGGCCACGCTCCCCGCCCTGCACCGCATTGGGGCTCATCAGACACCGCTTAGCTGTTGGGTACTGGTTGTGGATTAATTCTGGTGTCCAGCCAGGTACCAGGACTATGGGAAAGCTGCTGAGTGAGTTTTAGAGCTGATGCAAGCACTGGAGATGCGCTAAGGTGTGTGACACCTTAGGACGTCCTGTTTGTCCCTGTCCCCTCTTGTTTGGCGCACTGACCTGAAGTAGTGACTGCAGCTACAGAGGATGTTCTTGTGAGCGTTGAATTCGGTGCCACCCACGCTGATGATCACGTCGCAGAGCTTCCCTTCCAGGCGAAGCTCGTTGAAGATGGTGCAAGCCATGGCACTCATCTTCCGCTCCATGTGCGAGGATGAATAGTCGGTGGCAGCCAAGTGATCGCCCATGTTGAACGTGAGACAGTGGAAGGTGCTTCTCCCTGAGTGCTACGGGCCTTTGGCTTTGCCCTCCTTCTCTGAAAACCCAGTCTGTCTGGTGGTTCTGGAATATGCCCCATAATGAGCTCACAGACGTGGGGAGGATGCTGTACACCCCTCTGCATGGAACGGGGTGCTGGTCCCCCAGCTCCCTCACTCCTCGGCCTTCGCTTAACCACAACACGCATCTAACTGTGCCCTGTCTGGCCGCCCTGAGCAAAACCAGCCCTATGATTCCACTGCAACTTTTAAATGTTATTTAACCTGGGTATCAAGCTGCTCAAATGTCAGCACCGACCGCTTCTGCAGTGCCCTTGTATTATAGCAGCTTGCACAGGAGGAAGCTGAGAGACAGCCTGGCTAAAATCAGGGATGAAGCTGCAAACGCTGTCCCTGCTGTGTCTGCTGGTTTGGAGGGGTGGAAGGTGGGGACAAGGAGAGCAGAGCGGGGCGAGAGGGCCTCATCCTGACTGCTCTGCCTTCGCTCATGGCCAACCGCTTTTCGTTGGTTATGTCTGTAGGTAACACGGGTGCCAAGCAGCACCCCTGCGATTGTCCCACCGCAGCGAGGAAAACAGTTCGGATTTTTCATGGTACTGTCGGTGCGGGCTTTTTTTTTTCCAAATTAAATTGAGTTTTGTGGTAACTACTTATTTGGTTGTTTCAATCCTTCCTCTTTCGCCTTCCTGGCTCGGAGCGCGCTGCCGGACAAACGCGACCGCAAGTCCCGGTACCAGGAGGCGCTCGGGGCGGACCCGGGACAACCCCGGGGCGGACCCGGGACAACCCCCGCCCCACCCCCGCTCCGGCTCCGGCTCCACCCGCGGCTGCGCGGCCCCGCCGCCTCTCGGCCCTTCCCGGAGCGGAGCGGAGAGCGATGGTGAGAGCGGGGGCTCCGGGACCCTCGACCGGGGTTATAAGCAGCGTGGACCGGGCTGGGGAGCGACCGGTGATGGGGGAGCAAAGGTTGATTCCGAGCGAGCAAGGTTTGGGGTGCAAGGTCCTTGTGGAGCGAGGTTTGGGAAGCACAGCCCTGGGGCAGGAGGAGGGAACAGGGTCCACAACCAGGATGGAGAGCAGAACCGCATCGGTCCCCCAGGAGCTGTGTGGGAACCCAGGGGCTTCACTTAACAAGGAGGGGGGGTCTCTACCTGCAGGTGCCCGAGCTGGAGAAAGCCACGGTGCGCATCCGGCAGCTGGAGCGCGTGATGGGGATAATCCGCTCCATCAAGGCGCAGGGGAGGAACAAGCTGCAGGTACTGGCCCGGTTTGGCTCCGGTTGTGGCGGGGCTGGCGCAGCTGAGAGCAGGTGATGCGTCCATCCTTGTCTTCAGCTGCCCTCCCTTCCTCAGCCTCCCCAGCTCTGGCTGCTCCAACCCAAGGAAGCACCTTCTGCACATTTTGCAGGGGGAGGATGGGGATATTTTTCCTGTCGAGGTCCAGGCTGGTGATTCTCCCTGGATGGACCTTTTCCTTCCCTGTTATGCAAGCTAGAAACATAAGCCAATCCCCAAACCCCCCCGCTCCACCCACAGCAATAAGTCAGCAGGATTAAGCCATTTGGTGCTGATAAGAGTGCCGGAGTGGGAGGGGTGCTGGCTGTCTCAGATGGGGACATTTGCTTCACGGCTGGCAGGAGTGTCCCTGTCCCTTGCTGCCCTGTGTCTGCACCCTCACATGAGACTCACCAACCCTGGGTTTGCATCCTCGCCGGCAGCAGCACCCTTGGCCACATATGGCAAAGGCAGAGTGCGCTGGGTCGTGCACAGATTTGCTCTTCTTTCACCTTCCAGGTCATTTCAGACTTCGACATGACGCTGAGCAGGTTCGGGTGCAACGGCAGGCGCTGCCCCACTTCGCACAGTGAGTTGCAGCCGTTGTTTTCACTGCTGCTAATTCTGTTTTCAGTGTTTGTGTGCTCAGTCCCTGTGGCTCCTGTTGTCCTCTTCTCCCTCCTTTGCCAAGCCTGACCGCTCCATCTCGTTCTTTCTCAGTGCAGCTCTGGGCTCCAGCTGCTTGTGGCTTTTTTGGGAAGAGCTGGCACTGAAGACGCAGGATAGCAGCTTTTTAAAAGCCTTTCTGGGCTACAACGCTGGCATTTTATTGTCATTACAGATATCCTGGATAACAGTCGCGTTATCAGTGAGGATGGCAAGAAGAAGGTAGGTGCTGTTTTGTAAGGCTCTGCTTTGTCCCTATCACCCATCACCAGGCGGTTGTAGTGGCCCATGTCACAGCTCTCCAAGCTGCACGTGTCAAGCCTGCATTTCAGGCAACGGTGATGGAAGGAGAAGTTAAAAAGGGAAATTTAATTTGCATGCTCAGCCGTGGGCATTTTTGGTCTGATACGAAGAGGAAGGGTGTATGTGTGTGCATCCTGCGTGCACTGTTTGAAGCAAGGTGAGGCAGCCAGGCTGCTGGAGGGTTAATGCTTCCGAGAGCTCCAGATTCGCTCGGAGTGAAGTTGCTTAATGCAACAGATTTGGTGTATTTTCCATTAGGAATTGAGATGCTTTGGGGGAATTTAGAAATGCTTTTTTTATAGTTTACAGTCTCTTTAGATGTGATGTTCACTCAGTTCTTTTTCCATCTTTACAACGCTCCAGCTGAAAGATCTGCTCCACTATTACTATCCCATTGAGATCGATCCCAACCGGACCCTGGAGGAGAAGCGGCCCCTCATGGTGGAGTGGTGAGTGCTCCTGTGTGATGAGCTTGACCTTGAGATGGCAACTTCTTGCCCCTGAGGACTACAAGACCCAAGGCTTGACCTGTCTCTGGGCTTGACAGCAATACCAGGAGGTTTGAGTTGTTGCATTTCTGGCTGCCCTAAGGCTGCTGCCCAGGGAGCTCACTCTGCTGCCTTCCCTTAGGTGGACCAGGGCCCACGAGCTGCTGTCACAGCAGAAGATCCAGAAGGGTGACATCGCCCAGATCGTCAGAGAATCGGACGTGATGCTGAGGTGCGAGCTCGGGGTTCGGCTGCTTGCGATCGCGGCGCAAGCTCCTTGTTTTCACCCACAGTGCGCGCAGCGTGGCGGCTGCAAATCCCCTTTCCTTCCTGGGGCCGAGCGCTGACCGTGAACGAGCCCAAAGTGAGCGCCACGAGCCGCAGCCTGAGCTCGTTCCCTGCCCACAGGCTGCTCCTTCCTGCTCACAAACCGCTTCCACCTCCCGCGAGCCTTGGCGAGGAGCGGCCGGGGGGACGGGCGATGGGCAGAGCCCCCTGTTTGCAGGGGAGGGGGCAGCGTGCAGCTCCCCTCTTCCAGGAGAGGTTTGTTTCTCCATGCACTGTAACCGCTGGGTCTTATCCGGCCCCTTGGCTCAGCATCAAATTTCACCCGTAGCACAGAAATGTTGCGCTAAACTTGCTGTTAAAGCTGGGCTTGGCAGCAGTGGCCCTAAAACTGGCTCGGGGAGCCTTGGTTTCAACGAGCTGCCTGTCTCAGAGAGGAGGTGGTGCCATAAGTCCAGGTTTTCACGAGCTCCGGTTCCCCTTCTGCACAGAAATCGTGTCCTGGCAGACTGAGACTGTTGCACATTGACCTAATCGTCCTCACAGCCATTCTGACCACTCGCACATCTCTAACACACGGCTGGCAGCACCGCTCCCGGGCGCTGTGCAGGCCCCTGCGCCCCCACTGACGAGCTGGATGCGATCAGGAGATGCTGAGCAAATTATTCATGTGCTGCGTGTTCCTGTGCTGGGTCGCTGCTCCCAGGAGGGACCTGGGGCTCTGCTGCACGCCCCTTGAACACACAGCGAACGCCACAGAAATGCTGGTGCCACAAAAACCTTGTGCTTTTTGCGCAGAGCTCACACGTGTGTTTGTCTTGGGGAAGTCCTGGGTAGAAATAATGAGCCTCGCAGCCCACGGGACACCAGGAACCTCGCTGTGCAATGTGCGTAACGGGCATTTCTGCTCTAGGGATGGATTCCATGAGTTATTTGATCAGCTGCATAAGTACAACATCCCCCTGTTTATCTTCTCCGCTGGTGTCGGTGACATCCTCGAAGAGATTATCCGCCAGGCCAACGTCTTCTACTCAAACGTCAACGTGGTGTCCAACTACATGGACTTTGATGATAATGTGAGTTGCTGCGTGGTGTTTGAGTGGTGTGCTTGCAGAGGGGAGGGTTGTTGGGCTGGAACTGAGGGCTGCAATACGTTTAATAGAGACACAGCTGGGTTACAAGCTGCCTGGTAACTGTTCTAAGGATTGCGAGGTGCTCCCACTGTAGCAGCCCCCTGAACATCACTACTGGGGGTCTTAAAGGTTCCCCTGTCCTCCCCAAGGCTGGATCAGCATTGAGAGGGAGCAGAGGAGAGACAAGGGAAGCAAGCAGAGTGCAGGAATAGCTGAGCATTGTGATCTTGGGGTCTCCTCACCTTTCAAACTTGCTTTTTGGTGGCACAAAGGACGCTGCCGGCTCCGCGCCCAGCGCTGGGGGCTCCATCCTGGCGCAGGGTGAGGATGGAGTTAACTGAGCACAGAAGCCTTTCCCGATCTGAAGGCCAGATGTCCTTTGAAACAGCCTGGAAGGCTTTTGTTGATGTGCTAAAGGCTGAAAAGTCCCAGTGCACATCAGAAAATTGCGTCTCTCACAATGCAGCCCTCTGTTCCCACGGGCTGGGACAGGCGGTCCTGGGGGAGCAGGGGCCAGTGTGACAACCCTGCCTTCCACAAGGGCTCCGCAGCTTTCCAGGGCAGGACAGAGCCTGACCGAGGTCTCCAGGATCTCCATGCTTTGTGTTTGTTTTCGCCATCTGGGACAGGGTTGCTCTGCCAAAGGGGACTTTTGGGGTCTGTCTTCAGGTGTTTCTTGGCTGCTGGGTTTCCACACTCCTTGGGGTGTCTCTGGGATGAAAGCTGCTGCCCTGTGAGCATCAACCCCGTTTGCCCATTCCAGACAAGGCTGCGGCACAGCGGAGCGGTTGCAGTGGGATCAGTTTGTCTGTCCTGTTTGCACAGGGAGTCCTCACGCATTTCAAGGGACCTCTCATCCACACCTACAACAAGAACAACAGCGTTCTGCAGGGCACGGAGTATTTCCAGCAGCTGAGCACTCGGACGAGCATCATCTTGCTGGGGGACTCCATGGGTGACCTGACGATGGCAGATGGCGTTCCCAGTGTGGAGAACATCCTCAAGATCGGCTTTCTCAATGACAAGGTGGGTGCGAGAAGGAGTTTTCTTGCTTCCCTGCCAGCCTTCCCCCGGTACAAAGGTTGGGGGGCAGCAGAGAGGGGCAGGCAGCTGCCCAAGTCGTTTGGGGGCTGCAAGAGATTCATATGGGCTCCCATGGGGTGTGTGGAGGGAACTGGGGGGCGTCTGCGGAGCTCCCGGTGCACCTGAGCCATTGTCAGGGTGGTTGTTGACCCCTCTTTTTGGTAGCACTGAGGGATGCGGGGGCTGTGGGTGCAGCACCTCCATTGTCAGCGGCTGGTGTTGATAATTTTCTCCTCTCTGTCCTGGTGGCTGTGCCGCAGGTGGAAGAGCAGAGGGGGAAATACCTGGATGCCTACGACATCGTCCTGGAGAGCGACGAGACGCTGGACGTGGTCAACGGGATTCTGCGGTACATCCTGACCGAGACGTGAGCTGGGGAGGCAGCGTCCCACCTCCAGCCGCCCAGCGAGTGGGGCGAGTGGGCAAGTGGGCAGCGAGTGCCCTCCCCTTGACAACGCTGGAGCAGATCGTCTGGTGCCTGCTGGGCTCCATCCTGATGCCGGGCAGGCTCCCTGCCCCAGTTCTCATGTGTTGTGCACATCCCGACCTCATTAACCTGTTTGTCAGCCCTGGAGCAGGAGGGGTGAGATGGAGGAAGGTTCCCCGCTCCCTTCACCCCACCTGTGCCCGGCTCTTCTTCATCCTCTGTGGACTTTATCCCACTCGGATTTCATCCTTGCCACCGCTTGAGGCCACAACAAACCATTTCATGTCTCAGGCCGAGATGTTCTGTGTTTGCTTCAGCAGCCAAGCACAGAAATGGAGGTGGTTTGCTGTGGATTGAGGACAGATTCGTTTTATGGAAGACATTGAGTTTTACTGTGTTCCTGTCTAAGAAACGTCTTGTCCTGTTTTCTGTGGGCTTCCAAGTGCCTGGGCTGGGGTGGCCGTGCCAGACATAGCATCGCCCACCCCGTGTCCCCCACGGAAACCCTGCAGCTCCCCAGCCCTGCCGTCCCTCTTGCTCCATTACAGCTCTTGCTATTAAAACAAAGGCTTTTCCAGTCATCCCTGCATCCCGTGGAGCTCATCTGGTGCTGCTGCACAACGCAAGAAGTAAGTTTGTCTGCTGGGGGTTTGGGTGGCAGCGACCTGGGTGCTCGGAGCAGCGCGTTCGTAGCCGTGGGTGTGGATGGGGAGAGCAGTTTGCTCTTTAAGGAGTATTTTACAACTGCCCTAAACGTCTGGGCCAATCCTGGGTTTGGCCCTCGCTGCCTTCAGCGTTGTGGATGAGTAAATGAGACTTGTGAAGGTACAGGCTCCGTTCTCCTTGTTGAAATAGAAACGTTGGCTGAAGCTGGGCCACGGGTGCTTTGTACCCAGCGCTGCGGCTGGAATCACTGCTCCCCCTGGGGCCGATGCTGCCGTCCCCATCCCTGCCGGAGCCCACCAGGGCTGAACCACAACCCATCTTTGCTGGAGGGTCCCAGGAGATGAGTTGTGGGTTTTCCTCTCTCCTGCCTGACCCAGCATGTGCTGGATGGAGCTTGAAATACCCCCGGGCACCGCGTTCCCAGGCTCTGCACCGCTGCCCGCACACGCAGGGGTGTTCCATGGCAAAGTGACCTGACACGAAGGCAAACTCCTTGGAAACCAGTAGAAATGATTTATTCGGTGCAAGGTAGAGGTTGTTGTTTGAGGGGCTCGCTCTGACCCTTGGTGCTGTTCTGTTCTTGCGTTTTTCTCTCTGTCTGCGAGACGCTGTGCAAAAGCTTTTATGGCTGGTGGAGGTGTTGGAGCCGTGCTGGGCACAACTGGAAAACCTGAGGGCGCTGAGTTAATGAGCTGCATTTAGGCATCAAAATAAATTGGGGCTGGTTTTTCTCAGTCGCTGAAGGTGGGGAGGATGCGGATGGGGATGATGCTGCTCCCTGAGGGCCTGGGGGGGAGAGGTTTTCTGTTTGCCTTCTCCCAGCTGCCAAGGGGTTTGGTGGGTCCCATCCCTGCTGTTTAATGGGAGCCCAGACTTTGTGGAACAGCAGATGCCTGTGGGTATCAGGGTTTCACCCCGATAACCTGAGCCCCCTCCAGGCTCTTGTCCCAGGGAGGGTGGCAGCAGGGACCGTCCCCGAAGCCTTCTCTTGATTTCTAAAGAATTTTATACGTGTATATAAAAAAACCCACATTAAAAAAATCCCAACCCTAAACTACAAAATGCTGTGGTAGGAGTGGACGTGCAGTCGCCGGCTGGGGACAAAGGGATTCGGGGAGGGGACATCACTGCCCCAGCCTTTCCGTGGGGAGGGAGAGCAGGGGGCCAAGCGGGTTTTGGCAGCAGGGGGGACAGGACAGGGCTCCAGGGTCTGCCCCAGCATCCTTGGTCCTGTTCCATGGCAGAGGTATCGTCTGCGGAGCTGGGGAATGCAATGGGATGGGGAGGGAGTGGGAACACGGGCACTGCCGTCCCCGTGGGGTATCAGGGCTCCCAAGAACGTGGGTGTTTCCTACCTTCTTGCCTGGGTTTATTAGCTGGGGGTTGGCGAGTTTTCCTGCCCAGGAGGAACACATCAAAAACCCTCAGTTAAATAATAAGGGGGGGGAAGGAATCAAAATATGACACCCCCCCGGAGCTGGGGAGGCCAGGGCAGGGTCCCGGGGCAGCCGGTGGGGACATCGGCCATGGCACGGCCGGGACAAGTCCTGTGTCCGGGGGACAGTGGGGTCTGCTCCTCAGAGCTCCTCGTGGATCTTCTCCCGGTCCTCGTCTGACTTCAGCTTCAGCTCCTCCGAGGTGATCTTCCCGTCCTGGTTGCGGTCCTGGTTCTTGAACATGTCAGCGATGACTTTCTCCGGGTCGGAGCTGGGCATGAGACGGCCTTTCCCTTCCGCCACCTGGCTCTTGATGAAGGTGGAGAACTGCAGCGGGGAGAGGTGAGAGATGCAGCTTTGCTCCGTGCGGCAGCGAGGATGGGGCAGGGACAAGAGCTGCCCTCGGTGTCCCTGCCCGGTCCCAGCCCTGCCTGCACCCAGCAGCGATGCTCTGGGCTGGAGGGTTTTCCTGCACAGCTCTTCAGGCTCCCGAGTGCCCAGGAATCCCAGAATGTCAGGGGTTGAAGGGCCCTGGAAAGCTCATCCAGTGCAATCCCCCCATGGAGCAGGAACACCCAGCTGAGGTTCCACAGGAAGGGGTCCAGGCGGGTTTGAATGTCTGCAGAGAAGGAGGCTCCACAACCCCCCTGGGCAGCCTGGGCCAGGCTCTGACACCCTCACCGGGAAGAAGTTTCTTCTCCTCTTTCAGTGGAACCTCCTGTGTTCCAGTTTGCACCCATTGCCCCTTGTCCTGTCACTGGTTGTCACCCAGAAGAGCCTGGCTCCATCCTCCTGACACTGCCCCTTTCCATATTGATCCCCAGGAATGAGTCACCCCTCAGTCTCCTCTTCTCCAGCTCCAGAGCCCCAGCTCCCTCAGCCTTTCCTCACACGGGAGATGCTCCACTCCCTCCATCATCTTTGTTGCCCTGCGCTGGACTCTCTCCAGCAGTTCCCTGTCCTTCTGGAACTGAGGAAGAGCAGAGCCCTCCAGGTGCTGCCCCCCAGGACGAGGTTCCCTGTACCCCCACTTCCTCCTGCACCCCATGAACTCAGGGCCATCGCTCACCTCATCGGCGGGGATCTCCCCATCCTTGTTCAGGTCCATTTGCTCGTAGAGATTCGCCGGTGGCTCCCCGTGCCAGATGAAGAGGTAGCCCTCGGGAACACCCTCCTCCATGGAGATCAGCTCCACCTCGAAGCGGAGCACAGCGCTACCTGGCACCCCCCGGGCTGAAAATACAAGCGAAGGTGGCTGCATCACAGGGGGAGCCCAGCAAAGCGATGCCAGTGATGGGTAAAAGCCTCCCAGCCCCTCTATGGGGCGAGGGGGGTGTGAAGGAGCCAGGGATGGGTTCAGGAAAGCAGACCCCCCCATTTGCGGTGCCTGGGCAGCCCTACCTCCGCTCTCCCCGTGGCCCAGGTGCGGGGGGATGATGAGCACCCGCCTCTCTCCTGCGCACATGGTGAGGAGACCCCTGTTCAGGCCTTCGATCACCTTGTTGGTCCCCAGAGTCACCTCCTGGGGCTTCTCGTAGTCGTGGCTGCGGGAGGCACAGAGAAGACCACGCAGCTGAGAAAACTCCCCAGACCCAGCGGGCAGCCCCGCCGTGCCCCAAAATGCTGTTCATTCCATCCCGCTGTGCCCCAAAACCCCGCGCCCTCCATCCTGCTGCACCCTGAGGTTCCGCACCCTCCACACCCCAAAACCCTGCACCATCCATCCCGTGGTGCCCCCAAATCCTGCACAGTCCCACTGCCCCGTGGCTGATGCTCCAGTGCCACCCGTTGCAAAGAGCTGGTGATGCTCCCGGGGCTGCTCCGCTGTCCATCCGCCCCCCAGCTCAGCACCCACCAGGATCCGTCCCTGTGAAGGAAAGGGGTGCTGGGGGGAGCACGCACGAGGAGAAGAGCTTGGTGCCGTCCAGCAAGGAGCAGTTGTAGTGGTAGCGGACGAAGTCTCTGTCGCGGGTGGTGACGTTGCAGCCCTCGGGCCGGTACACGGTCTCGATCTCCACCGGGTCCTCGGGGTTGTGGAAGTCGATGATGTGGACGTCGAAGATGAGCACGGCTGAGCCGGGAATTTTGTCCCCTGGAAGAGGAGCACAAGGAGAGCTCCTGGAACACCGCAGGATGGTAAAAACCTTTACCTATTTCTTCCCATGCCACATCCATCCCTTGGAGCCTTGGTGTCAGCCGTTCCATCCCCACGATGCCCAGAGCCCTGGGGATGGTGGTGGCCCTCGGGGTGGGGAGCTGGCCCCGCTTGGCCAGCACTTTCTTGATGTTAGCCCCACATTGTGTGGGTACCCAGGGCTGGAGGAGGGGATGCTGCAGCCCGGGGATGCCGGACCCCACAGGGCTGCCCTTTACCTGCTCCGTTCTCCCCGTAGGCCAGGTGTGGGGGGACGACCACCCGCCGCCTCTCTCCCACGCAGACCCCTTGCAGGCCCTGGTCCATGCCGGGGATGATGTAGCCCTTCCCGATGTAGGTGTTGTAGGTGTGATTGCGGGAGTAGCTGCAGAGAGAGGAGCCCCCGGTACCATCATGGAGGAGACCCTGGCCCGTCCACCCTCATCTCTGCACCCCAACCCTCACCCCTGCACCCCAACCTGCACCCCTATTCCCCCAGGGGCCCAACCTTGCTCCAACAAACAGGTTTTCTCTTTTTTAGCCTATTTCATGCCCTTTACCACCTTCTCCTCCAGCCTCTCCTTGCAGCCATCATGGGGCAGGAGAAGACATGGGGGGATCTCCCCATGCGGCCGCTTCCCTCCCTCACCTGGAGTCGAAGAGCGTCCCGTCCATCAAGGTGCCGTTGTAGTGGTAGCGGACAAAGTCCCCGGTCACAGCCCTGCGCTTGCAGGACTCCGGCACCTCCAGGTGCTCCAGGAAGACGCCGTCCTTGGGGTTGTGGAAGTCAACGAGCAGCACGCTGAACACCAGCGATGCCTGCGGTGGGATCACAGTCCCTGGGGAGGGGACGCAGGTCAGTCCAGACAAGGGTCCTGGTGCACCGTGGGGGGCTCTGTGCCCAGGGAAGGGGCCGGGCGCGATGGGGCGATGCCCAACTCACCGTAGCCCTTCTCCCCATAGGCCAGGAACGGGGGGATGACGATGCTCCTCTTCTCCCCGGCGCACATGCCCAGCAGCCCCTGGTCCATGCCCTTGATCAGCCAGCCTGTGCCCACGTAGGTGTCGTAGGTGCCATTCTTGCTGTAGCTGGAGGGGCGGCATGAGGGGGTTCAGCTCTGGGGCCATATCTGCTCCCCCCGGCTATTTTGGGGGTCACGAAGCTGCCCCAGCCCTGCTGGGGTGCAGAGTGGGAGAATGCGGGGAGGCTGCTCTGAATGGGGTGCAGCGTGGGCCCCCGTGTCCTACCCTAAGCCAGTGTCTTTTTGTCCCTGCCACCCTGCTGTCCCCACCCCACGGCAGAGGGTGCACCCGAGCTCCAGAGCCCCACATCCCGAGGCGAGGGTCCATCCCGGCGCCCCGTACCTGGAGTCGAAGGGGGTGCCATCCAGCAGCGTGCCGTTGTAGTGGTACCGCACAAAGTCCGAGTTCTCCACCGTGCGGTTGCAGCGCTCCGGTTTGGACAGGGTGGTGATCTGCAGCTTGTCGTTCTTGTTCCAGATGTCCAGCATGACCACGTCGAAGTACAAGGTGGCATCCGGGGGGATCAGCCCCGCTAAAGGGGCAGCGGCAAGGACAGGGCATCTTAGTGAGAGCAGCAGGGACTCTGTCCCCCAAAGGCACATGTGCCAGTCCCCAGGAAAGCAGCAGAGCCTGGGGGGGGTTAGGACCCCTCCTTCCCTTCTCAGGCACCGCTTGCCTTGGCTATTCAGTGCCCTGGCAATGGGGCCGCCGATAGCCCAACCTCCATCCCTGGGGGTTTGCTGCTTCCGTCCCCCCGCCGTGCCGCAGCCCCTTACCCACACCGATGCTGCCGTAGCCCAGGTGGGGGGGCACGATGAGGTGTCGCCGCTCGTTCACGCACATGCCCTGCAGCCCCCGGTCCATGCCGGTGATCAACCGCCCGACGCCCACCACGCCGGCCACCGTGGCCCCTCGGTCATAGCTGGGGCGAAAGGACAGACCCGTCAGCGACTCGGGGGCACAGGGCGAACCCCCCAAAGCTGCTGGCACTGGGGGGGCTCAATGCCGGCACCGAGGTGGATCCAGAGCCAGACCACCAACCCTGCAAACACCAAGGGACGGTGCAGGGCTCTCGGGTGCTTGTGCACCCAGGTGCAAACAGCACTTCTGCTGCTTCCAAATCATTCTGCACGTGGCACCTTTGGAGCTTTACGAAGCGATACCCCAGGCTTCATTTTCAAACTGCACGTTTGTTTTTATTTTTAAATATTAAAATACCCTAAAAAGCAACTGGGGAGGCTTCAGGTAAATTGAAATCCTTCATTTTAATGTGCAGCTCACACTTTCTCCTGGCAGCATGCGGCACAAGTCAGGACAAGGAATTATTTCAGCAGCGAATGTCCCCAGGCTCCCATTGCACTGGGGCTCGCAGCACTGGCAGCACACGGCTCAGCTGCTTTCTCCCCCACACATGCTCACAAGAAATATAAGACACATTTAACCGGAGCAGAATCCCTTTGTTTTCTAGGGCTCGGAAGAACGCCGGTCTGGAAAGTGTTTGTTCATGCACAGAGCCCCAGCACAGCCCAGTTTGTTCCTGTCCTTTCACCGTGCCCCTGATCCTTCCCTGCTCGCAGTGCTGCAAATCAGGGGCTGCACTGATGTAAACACCGATTTACAGCCAGCGTGAGCAGAGCAGGATCGGTGCACGGGCCGAGGAGAACTCAGACCAGCGGGAGCGAAGCCTCTTAGCTAATGAACGGGTTTAACCGCTGCCACGTTTCAAAGTGCTTGAAGTGTTTTCCCTGCCTGTGCAGCGCATGCAAAGACGTGTTTTGGAGTGAAAAATGTCTCACTTAGGGCCAAATCCTGCCCGTGCCTGAGATGGGCTTCCCTGGGGGGTTCCCGGTGGGTAGGGGCTGCTGGAAATGGGGTGCACAGGAGCTGCAGCCCTGGGTGCGGGGGGGACGGCTGCATGTGGTTCACTGGGGGCCACACCGGGGACCCCCGCTCTGACACATGTCACATGTCACCCCAGCACCCACCAAAAGCCCTCCTTGGGGTCAGAGCCGCAGGACCAGGAGCTGGCCCGAGCAGGCAGCTCCTCGGGGTGCAATGGGGTGACACCCGCGGGCTGGGGGGGGACGGCATGCAGGGATCCCCTCCGCAGCACAGGGCTGCCCGGGGCCGCATGCATTCGGTAAAGAGCTGAGGGCGATACCTGGAGTCAAACTTTTTGCCATCTTTAAAGGTCCCATTGTAGTGGTAGCGAATGAAATCCCCCATCTGGACTTCCCGCAGGCAGATTTTGGGGATATAGTATCTGTCTATCACCACGTCTTCCAAGGGGCCGGGGTCAGCCAGCCCTGGGGTCCCCAGGATGCTCAGCAGGAGGACGAGGCTGCCGGGGGCCATGGCGCTGGGACGCTGCTGCCGGCGGAAAGGCTCGGAGGGGGGAAGGCGGAGAGGTGGGGCCAGCCCCGCCGCCCCCTCCCGCGGGACGGGACGCCTGCCCAGCCCCGGCACGGCTGGAATTTCTGTACACGTGTACCCCGGGGCCTGGCGCCTGGGCCTCGCCAGCCGCGCTCCCACCGGCATCGCCGCGACAATTCCCCCCAGCCGGCGGCAGCGGGACGGAAAAGTCACGGCAACAAAGCTCCACGTCACGAGGCTTTCATTGTCTTTTTTTCTTCTCTATTTTTTGGGCAGTTCCTTCTGCAAAGGAAGAAGTCGGAGATATTCGGAAGCAAGTTTGTGCAGCTGGAGTCCCATCCCAGCCCCGCTCGCTCCGGGTCCTAGCGCTGGCTGCGCTCCTCCCATAGCCAAGATGCTGCTACTCGGTCCCTGGCGATCAGGCAGAGTAAATATAAGCAAATAACTGTTTTAATAAGAGCTACTGCTCTTCAGTTTGGTGCTGGCAGATCTTTTATTGAGTGGCAATGCTTAAAAATGTGAAATTACCCCTCTGACAGTCTTACACAAATAGGAACAGCACTAAATGCACGCAGACGTGTTGCCCGCACATCCCTGCTCCCCCGAGACCAGGAGATGGGCATCGCGGTGAGAATCCTTGGCAAGTCCCTGGTGGGAAATATGACAGTCCATAAACCCAAATCTGGCTTCTCTGGCTACTCCTGAGAGCAAAAGCTCAAGCAAAGCGCTGTCGACTCCCTCAAGCCCAGCCCAGGGATGCTCTGCAGCTCCCCAGTGCAGCACCAGCAGCTTGGGGGCACTCGGGGCTCTTGTCATGGCACAGCAAGGTTGGGGTCTGACTCTGGGCAAGTGAGTGCTTACTTAGGGGTGACAGCACCCCAGCCTGCATGCTATTGAGCTGCTTGTCCGCAGGGAGGTGCCGGGCACTGCTAACGGCCTCAGCAGCGTTCTGGCTCCTGCCAGCACCACTGTCCAGCCGGCAGCAAAGCGCTGGGCTTGGGCTGGGGCCAGCGTGGCCATGCCAAGGCCTGGCGCGGCGCGGGCCTGGGATCTGGCACGGCACGTGTGGCCTCTGGCTTGGCACCCGCCAGCAGCAAACCCAGCTCCGGCACAGCCAGGCTGGGGGATCCTGCCAGCGGCCGCACGCAGCGCAGTGTGACACCGGGTGCACCCTGCGGTGCCCCTGGGCTGCGGGACAGGGCGCACCCCAGCACACCCCACTGTGCAGTGTGAAGCGCTGAGCACATCCCGGGGGCCCTGCGGCTCCCAGCGCACCCACAGCACCCCAAGAGCACCCTCTGGAGCACGCAGCACCCCGAGAGTGCGGGGCATGGAGTGACTCCCCGCAACGCGAGCGACCGAGCCCGCTGTGGGGAGGGCGCAGCGCTGCGCGACCCCCCCCCCCCCCCCGAGCGCACCCCGCGGGCGCTGCGCCAGCCGCGCAGAGCCGCACTAAGACCCTGCGCGCACCGCCGCGCACCGCCCCCTTCCCCGCGCCGCCCGCCCCCCTGCGCGGAGCGCTGCGCGGCCAGTGCGCGGCGGCGGCGGGGATGGGCGGTGCGGCGCTGGCGCTGCTGCTGCTGGCGGCGGGGCCGTGCGCGGCGCAGTACGAGGAGTACAGCGTGCGCGGATTCCCCGCGGCCGCGCTGGAGCCGCTGCAGCGCGCCTACGCGCGGGCGCTGGAGCATTACGCGGGTGCGGAGTGGGCGGAGAGCGCCCGGGAGCTGGAGGCCAGCCTGCGCCTTCACCGCCTGCTCCGCGACAGCGAGGCGCATTGTCACCGCCGCTGCGCCGCGCCCGCGGAAGGGGACCCCGCGGAGGAGCCCCACGCGGAGGAGGAGCCCGCGGCGTGGGAGTGGGAGCGGGAGCTGCAGCTCTTCGGGCAGCTGCTGCGCCGGGCCGGCTGCCTGCGCGCCTGCAAGCGCGACCTGCCCGTTTTCCAGCTGCGCTACCCCCCCGCGCAAACGCTGCGCGACTTCCAGCGCCGCCAGCCCTACCAGTACCTGCACTACGCGCTCTTCAAGGTGAGGGGCCCCGCGGGCGTGCAAATGCCGCGCAACGTGGCAGGGGGTGGGAGTGAGGGGCTTCCATGGGCTGGCGGTGGTGGGTGTCCGGTATCGGCGTCCTGTCCTGCACTGCTCGGATCTGCAGCTCCTCTTCTACCCGCTATCCTGTGCCCCTCTGCTCAGCCCCGCCATCGGTCACACCCCCATTTGTGCCTAATCCTGCACCCCTCATCCTGCACCCCTCATCCTGCACATCTGACACCCTCCTGGCTCCTCCATCCTGCCCCTGCGCCATGGCACGTCAGCATCATCTGGGATGCATCAAGCAGGACGTGAGGGGTGCGCCCGGGACTGGGGGCCACTGTGGTTTTGTCCCCACTGCCACCCTTGCGTTGCCCTTGTCCCCCAAGGTCCTCCTGGCCTGGCAGAGGGGAGGGGGACACAGGGGATGCCCCAGCTGAGGAGCCCGATCTGGTGGGTCTGATGCCACTGTGATTGCTGTGGGACATGTGTCTGGATGCTCCATCAGGGAGAAACGCTTTCTTGGGCTCACAGGGCAGAAGTGGAGGGAGGTTTTGTAAGGGATCAACCTGGGGTGACCCCCCCGCTTTGGCCAGAGCAGCTCTGGCGGGGGACCCTTCCCTCCCCAGGCACTGGTGCTGGTCGGGGTCCCAAGCTGCGCCACTGGCCGGCTGCCGGTGAAGATGCTGCTTTAGTGCTTAGCGCTGCTGCCCCGCTCACCTGGCAGGGGTGAGGGACAGCGTGGCCTAGATCCTTAATGCCTTTTCCTCTTGCTCGCTCTGGCCGAAACCCATTTCGTGGATGGTTTGTTCATCCCCCCCATAATCTCACTCCACTAATGTTGCAACCCGAGAGCTCAGAAAGCAGCAGGGAAGTGGGAGCAGCTTGGTGACAGTGCCCAAGAAGAGCGGATGGTGGATCAAACCCACAGCACGTGGATCAACCCTAGCTGGATGTGGGGGTCCATGAGGGAATGAGCTTTCCCGGCTCCCACCACAGGCACAGAGGGGGACATTGGTGTGGCTGGGTTTATGTGTTGTCCGCAGACCCAGATTCTGTCTGTCCATCTCTGCCAGTGGATGGTTGTGCAGTCCAGGTCCGGCTGGGTGCTGAGCTCCCCGGTTGCCCCCCGGCAGCCTGCTGCACCAGCTCTCCCTCCCTCCCCAGTCAAACAAGATCGAGAAAGCGGTGTCTGCTGCCCACACCTTCCTGCAGAAGAACCCTAACCATGAGATGACCTTGAGGTACCTGAACTATTACAGGACGATGCTGGATGTGGATGAATACCTGGTCGACCTGGAGGCTCAACCCTACGAGGTGACGGGGATGGGGCAGGAGAGGGATTCCCGTGGCTCGGTGTGTGCTTAGTCCTGCTGAACCCCCAGAGCAGCGGCTCTCCCTCGCTCAGCCCTGCTTGCCCACCTCCTGCCCCAAAAAGAGCATTGCTGGGGATGGAGCCACCTTGGGGGGAGTGGGTCAGGTTGGTGCTGCAGGTGGGCAGAGCCGGGCTGCAGCACCTGGCAGAGAGGTGAGCGGTGCCCACTTGATCCCCGGCAGCCGATATTCGTGCGGTCGGTGAAGCTGTACAACAACGGGGATTTCCGGAGCAGCGCGGCCGACATGGAGCAGGCGCTGGCCGAGTACTACAAGGCGTACGAGGACTGCCTGGCCGGCTGCGAGGGCGCCTACGAGCTGCAGGAGTTCAAGGACTTCTACCCGGCCATCGCAGGTGAGCGGGCAGGGGGCCGGGGGCTGGCAGGCTGGTGGGGGGGAGCTGGGGGTCACAGCGCCTGACGCCTCCCCCCAGACCACTTTGTGAGCGTGCTGCAGTGCAAGGTGGACTGCGAGACCGAGCTCACCCCCAACGTGGGCGGCTACTTCGTGGAGAAGTTTGTGGCCACCATGTACCACTACCTGCAGTTTGCCTACTACAAGCGTGAGTGCCAGCGGGAGCCGGGGGGCTCAAGGGGCACGCTGGGGTGCTGCGGAGCCCTGGGCGGGGTGTCACCCAGCACTGCTCCTTGCAGTGAACGACGTGCGGGACGCGGTGCGCAGTGTCTCCAGCTACATGCTCTTTGACCCGGGCGATGCCGTGATGCAGCAGAACCTGGTCTATTACCGCTTCCACCGCGAGCGCTGGCGCCTGCAGGAGCAGGACTTCGAGCCTCGGCCGGTGAGGACCCCCCAGCGCCCCATCCCACAGCTCTGCTGCTGGCAGAGGAACTGATGTGCCCCCTGCTCCCTCCCTGTGCCCAGGAAGCCGCCCGCTACCACAACCGGACAGCCGCCCAGAAGAAGATGCTGGAGTTCGCCAGGCAGTACCTGCAGGCTGACGATGAGGTCGGTGTCAGCCCCGGCACGGGGTGCAGCAGCTGCTTTTGGGGGTGCTGGGTGGTGCGGGGGGGTGCTGTGAGTACTCTGGACCAGGGCCCTTCCTCAGGGAGGGGGATCTGAGCCCCAAACCAGCCCTGGAGAAGAGGCTGTGGCCGGGGCCGCTGAGCCCCGCTGCCTCATCCCGCCCGTCCCGTGCTGCAGATGGAGGTGGACGGCAGCGAGGGGCTGGAGACGCGGGACCTGCCCTCCGACGGCGAGTTCGAGGGTGAAGGTGACTACGAGGAGAGCTTCTTCGCAGACTGGTGGCAGGAGCCCAAGACCAAAGGGGACAAAGCCGATCAAGGTTCCTGATGCTGTGCCGCAGGGTGGGGGGGGTCCTGCCGGTGCCCCGGTGCCATCGAGCCCTCCTTGTTTGCAGAGACCCTGCAATGAGCCAGGCGAAGGGGCGCCTGGCTCCAGCGGAACTGGACAGCGGTGGCTCTGCGATGCCATCCCAGGGACACCGGGCTTGGGGCTCCTGCCAGCTGTCACGCAGAAACTCCGACTCGCAGGGAAAGCTGGCTTTGCCGTCTGGACCTCTGCTGCCCTGAGCGCAGCCCGATTCCCTTTGGTGGAGCCCCAGCACCACCAAACCTCCCCACCTACTCTGGACCTCGCCCTGGGCCACCACTGTCCCCGGTGTCCCCAGGAGCCCTGGCTTGTGGCAGTGCCCTGCAGCACCGGGGTTCTGTGAGTGGTGTGTGAGGACCGACCTCATGTTGTTTTGAGGGGTTTGGGGGGTGCCCCCGCTCTGGGAGCAATGCACGGTGCTGCCGGAGCCAGGTGTGTGTGCCGGTCCTGCCCCTGCTCAGGGCTCCCCGGGGCTCCTACCCTGGTGCCTCCGGCCTCCCGTCTGCCCTGCCAGCCCCTGGAGCCCGGGGTCCCTTCGGAGCCCACGGCTCGGTGCTACAACGGGTTTCCCGGTGTGCCGGCGTCCCCGTGCCACTGTGCGGCTGCAGCCCGGTGAGGCTGCGTCGCCCATGCCCTGCATGTGCCTTCAATTGTCACCACACCAGCCCTCTGTAGCCTTAAGCTCCGTTAATTTAATACTTCCCGACTTGCACAGTCGCTTTTTTTGTTTTATATTTACTGGTGCTGAACTTTTTAAATAAAATCTGGACCAGTCTTTTCACGGCTGCCTCCAGCTTGGGGTTCCCTGGCACTGGGGTGTGCTGGCACCGCGGGAGCTGGGTGCTCAGGGTGGGAGACACCCGGCTGTGGGAGAGACAGGGATGGGTTGGGGGGCTGGATGCCCCCATGAAGTAGGGGAGACCCCATGGGGGACTTGGGGACCTGGGGAGCCTTGGGGGCCATGAGAGCAACCAGGCTCTTGTGGGGCTGGGGGGTCCCTGAGGGGGCCACAACCGCAACTGGGACCCTTATGGGGATGTGTGACCCCCATTGTGCAGGTAAGGCTGGGGGTAGGCACTGGAAGGTGGGGGCAACTTGTCTCACCCCAATATGTGTGTTTGGGGTGTGATGTGCATCACCTGCTGGTTGGTTTTGGGGGGTGCATCATCTTGCTGCTGCTCCAGAGGGTGCAGCCTGCGTGCCCCGATACTGGTCCAGGGTGACAGGGTGGGACAAACCCCTCCCACTTGTATCAGGGTGTTTTGGAGCCCATTTTGTAAGCCGCCATCACTGCTGACAATATCCCTGAACATCCCATCATCACTTCTTCCTCCCGCACCAGGTCCAATCCTGCTCCCTGTGGAAATTGGCTGCGAGGACTGAAACCGAGAGGCTGAATCACCGCGTTGGCCCGGGGGAGAGAAGGGAAGGAAGGGGGTGGTGGGGAGGCTGCCAGCACCCCACCCTGCCCTGCCCCGGAGCTCCTGTTTGCCAGGGCTTTCCCAGCTCTGCACTGGGGCCAGGCACTGGGATGGGGGACAGGACTGAACCCCCAGACCCGCAGGCAGGGCTCGGGGCTCAGGGCAGAGCTAAGGGAAGGCAGCACTGTTGGTGGGAGCTGCCCATTGCCGCCCTATGCAGGGCAGGGCTGTCCTGTCCCTTGGGAGGAGCGGGGTTTGTCACCGATGGGTCACGGCCACCCTTGGGAGGGGAACCCCAGCCCTTCGGGGTGCGGCCGGCGGCGTTAGCGCCTGGATCAGCGGGAAGCGCTCAGCCCAGCGTGCTGGCGTCGCGGCCCCGGGGGGGCAAAGGCTTGTTTATCTTCCCAACAAGCCAGGAGAGGGTGGCACAGAGTGGCCTCCACCCTGCTCTGACAGGTGCCCGGGCACCTGCGTCCCCTCTCAAGCCTCAAACTCACGTTGGGGCACATGGCTCCTTGCTCCTGCTCCTCTTCAAGCACTGGGTGAAGCCACTTGCATCCTCGGGCCGGGGTCTCTGGGGTCGCCTCGGTGCTCCCATCGCAGCTGCTGGGTGCAGAGGTGCTGGGTCCGGTGCTCTCAGTAGCACCGGGCAGGAGCAGCAGGGTGACCCTTGCAGTGGCCAGGGCTGAGGGCACGGCCACTGTCCCCTGTGGTGTGCAGAGCTGGGCTGCGGGGAGGTGCAGGGGGGCAGAGGTGGGATGCAGGGACACAAGCAGGGACACAGAGTTGGGATTCAGGGGCATGAGCCTGCAGGACTCCGTGGGTTAACACCAGGAGGGCAGCACTGTGTTTCCCGACTCCCCGACCTTGACCAAGAAGGAACATAAATGAGGTTTTTGCCCATTATCTCAGCTGTGCCATGTGCTCCTTCCCTCCTCGTGCCCGGGGACTCTCGCTGTGCCCCGGATCCCCCGCTCTGCGCACAGCAATGAAATCCCATTTCCTCGCAGGGGTGTTTGAAGCTCTGTCTGTCGCCTCCCTCCAGAGCTGTGAATTCCCGACTGAGCGCCTGCAGCCAGACATGGCAGAGGACTGCGCGGGGGCTGGTGATGGGAGGGTGCAGGATGTGTCTCCTCGCCCCCATTCCCAAATCTGGGGAGCAGGAGGCCTGGGAATCCCCACCGTGGGCTGGGACGTGCAGTGGTGCTGGGCGCGGTTGAGCTGGGAGGCGGCAGCAGCACCCGGCTGGACCAGTCTGGCCAGGGACAGGGTGACACGGGCTGTCGGCAGCGTCAGCCACCCCAGCCCTTCCCCAGCGCCTCTCGCTACCGAGCGCCTGCCTCAGTTTCCCCACCCGGGCGGTGCGGAGCCCCTTCTCGGGGCTGGATGATGCTCCAAGGTTGGACCCTGCCCCGCTGCAGCCCCCACAGGACCGCGGTCCCCGCACCCCACGTACGTGCCCCGGGGGTCCCCGCACCCCCGGGGCTGCCCTGCCCAGGTACGTCCCGGCCCCGCCCCCCGTGCAGGCTCCGCCCCTGCCCCGCCCCGTGACGTCACCCAGGTGCTCCCCCTCGCCGCCGCGCCCTTCCCCGCCCACCGCTGCACCCCGCCCACCCCTCCCCGCTGTCCAATCGCCTCACGGTGAAGGGCGGGTCGACCGCGCCCCCGCCAATAGAGAGCGGATAAACACGTCCGACGGGGGCGGTGCCCGGCGGGCCGCGGGACTGATGGGCGTGCGGGCGGTCCAATAGCGATCCGCTGCCGAGGGGGCGGGGCTTGTTCTGGGGCGGGGCAGGGCGGGGCCGGGCGCGAGAGGCTGCTCGCCTTTTGTTCGGGCAGGAGCGGGGCGGGCGGCAGAGTCCGCGCAGGGGCAGCCGCCGCGCAGGTGAGCGGGGCCGGGACGGGGCGCGCCCGCAGGGCTGGGCCTGGAGCCCGGGAGGGTGCGGGGCCGGAGCGGGGCCGGGGCAGCCGGACGTCCCGCACTGGGAAGCGCTGGTGTTGGGCGGGCTCCGCTGTGCGGGGCTGGGGAGCGGCCGCGCTCGGGGCTGAATCTGGGAGGAACCGGGTGTCCGAACTGGGCAGCACCAGATGCCCCGAGTCGGTCCCGGTGCTGCGCTGCTCGCAGGCGGCAGAGCCGGCGCGGAGCCGTGTGCTGCCCGTGAGCCCCGGTCGTCCCGCGTGGGGCCGGGGCGAGCGCTGCGGTTGTCAGCGGCCGGGCTCAGCCTGCGCCGAGCCGGGCGGGTGGGTCCCCGGGGCGAACCCCCGCGGGCGTCCGGGCTGTCCCGGTCCCTTCTCCCTGCCCAGCGCTGCAGGAGCGAGTTTCCAAGTTGCGACCCCGCTCCCTGGTATGAGGCGGTGGCTTCGTCCCCGGCCCCGCCCGGGCGCGCTCGGTGTCTCCGCTCCGCGGGCGAGGCCTTGGCACGCTGCTCGCCCAGGTGGCCGTTGTGGCTCTTACGTAAACCGTGGCTGCTGGGTGCCTTGAGTCATCCCGGTGGCCACACGCTGCCGACACACCCGCTCGGGGCTGCCCCGGGGACCCCTCGGTGCTGCTGTCCCCAGCCGGTGGGCTGCCCCTCACCTTCAGCAAAGTGCTTTCCCAGGCTGCTGCGCTTGGGGGTCCCAGGGGGCTCAGAGGGGCTGGGGATTCCTGGCATCACAAATGGGTGTTTGGCACCACTCGGTGGGGGGGTTCCCAGCTGAGACCCCGCAAGCAAGGGAACGCGGGTGGAGCGAAACTCTGCTGTCTTTTTGTCTGGCTTTTGGAGAGGAAAGAGCACTCTAATTGCGTTAGCTGAGCGATTAGCTTAATTAATCAGGTTTACAGCACAGATGAAAGGATAATGCTGAAACGTTGCTGGGAGTTGCCCGGAGAGGGAAAACGTAAGCTGTCGTACAAGCAACTCGAAGAGATGTTTGTGCTGTGAGAGAAGCATGAATGGTGGCCAGGAGGGCACGGCAGCCTGCAGGGGACAGTGCCAGGTGACCATGACCATACGGGTGTGAGGACACCAGCCTGTACCCACTCTTGCTGGGCAGCAGTGTCCCTGCACCCCCCAGCTTTCCCATGGAGTGTCTGGATGAGCCCCGTGTCTGAGATGCTGTTCCCTGTGCCAAAAGGACGCTGAGGGTCAGGGACGCCCATGACCCAGCTGGGTCCGGCCCCTGTGGTGGCTGCGCCTCCTGCTCCAGCCCACGTCGTGCTGGTTTTGGCGCTGGTGCCGCTTGCCAGCTCTGACACCCGGCAGTCTCGCAGCCGTCTGCCATCGGGCTGACGGGGAGCCGGGGGCGAAGCGTCTCGGTGCCAGCTGCCGCGGGGCTGGAGCGGTGCCGGGGCTGCCGGGGGCGTTCGCTTGGGGCTGTCATCCGCATCCAGGGCAGGTGCGGTGCCTGCGGGGTCTGCTCCTGGCCCCGGGTCTCAGGGGGAAAAGGAGTCTGGCCCAGCCATACTGCCCAGTAACAGCACCGTGAGATATATAAGGTCCCTTCCTGTGTCCTTGCAGGTGTTTTATCAGAGTTGGCTGGAAGGGTGCGGGGTATCCACAGAAACTGTTTGCCTATCTGAAGCCTGTAATCTTTCATTGCTTTGGAGGATTTCCACAAAGTGTCATGAAAAACCCATTTTACTGCTCATTTGGCTTAAACAAGTTGGCCATCGGGATGGGAATGCTCAGAGCTCCTGGCAACAACGCCTGTGGAGTGTTTTCCCCTCCCAGGCTGGCTCCTGCGCGGGTGCTGGGGGAGATGTGGGTCCCCAATGCTCAGGGGACTTGCGGGGCGCTGTGGGAAGGTGGGGTGGCTGCGGCAGGGCCCTCCCTTCCAGACAATGGCGTTTACGGTCTATTGTCTGGGCGATGTGGCGTGTCCTCTCCAGCTCCAGGAAGCTTGTGCATCCCTGGCGGGGCCAAACTGGGCTGCTGGGGCGGGGGTGTCTACCAGGGCGATTTGTGCACCGTGCTGGGAGCCTCGACCACCTTGGCAGTGTGGGCAGCTCATGGCTCAGCTGCAACCGGGGACCTTGGAGGATTTCCCCTCTGGTCCCAGTGCTGTGTTTCAGTGTAATAGTCGGTGTTGTCCTAATCCCATTAACTCTCCCCTTTGTTTCCCCCACCTGAAATCCTCAAGCAGCTGGGGCAGGCGGCTGCGGTGCAGCTGCACGGCTCCTTCTGCTGAGGCTGTTCCTGTGACCATGGCTTCCTTTCCAGGCCGTGCTTTGGTGTGGGAGCACTTGATGGGATTTGGCTTTTTATCGCGCTTCCAGATCTCCGGGGTCGGAGACGGCGCTTCTGCCGGGCTCGCGGATGGCAGAGCCTTCGGAGCCGAGCTGCCCTCGGCCCCCGCTTTGCGAGCAGGGGGGAGCGGGGGTTCTTTGCGGAGAACTTGCAAGACTTCAATTGCAGCATCGGCACAGAGGCTTGTGCTGGTCTTGAAGGTTTAAATTAAACCGGCTTCTAATTAACAGAAGTTAAAAAGAAATTTAATTTCTATTAAAACTGCAAGTCTACCTTGGGCTTCAGCTTTTGCCTTGATTTCAGCTGGTGCTTTCCCACCTTGACAGGCTGCCTGGGGCACCCAGTGTCACCCAGAGTGGAGGTTTGGGTAGTGGCTTTGTCTCGTGAGCCCATGGGGTGTCCCAGGTTGGGCTGGGCAGGTGGAAGCAGCTGGGATGGCAGCTGGGGAGGACACGAGGGCTGCGGCGGTGCCTTGAATCTCAGCAGCGTTCCCTGCTTTGAGAGGGTTGGTTTTACCCCACTACCCCATAGAAGTGGTTTGGCGAAGCAGCAGAGGATGTCAGGGGCATGAAGGCACAGCCGCTTGCTCCCCAAAGAAGTCTTAAAGCTTGACCTAAGCAGCTAAAAGCCACGTTTGTTTTTAAACTGGGCTCCCATGCGCGGGTGCCTCGATGTGCAGAGCTTCTCACCCCTCCGCTTCCCACCTCTGGCTGGGAATACTGTGCGGCTCATTGACGGCTTCAAGGGGAGGTGAAGATGTTTCTAATTAGGCAGAGGTTTGAAATACCCTTCTAAATACACCAGCCCTGATGCATTTTGCTGGGGCTGCTGACAGGCCCGGAGGCGTTTCAATGCACCTCGGTCGCTCGGCTCTGAAATCGCTTTGCAAACAGGGCAGGAACCTGGTGCTGTGGATGCTGGGGCTCGTCGGGCAGCCCCACGGTGTCCGCTTGTGTTTGAACCGAGCGAGTCCTCAGGCTCCTCCTGAGACCCTGAGCAGCAGCTGGTGTCTGGATGGAGGTGGAATATTCAGTGTTTTCCAAATATCCCACGCCTGGGTGATCCAACCCGCGGGAGGCGGTGGAGGCAAGTGAGCAGCGGTGCCCTCCAGGGTGGAACCTGCTTCGGTGCTGCAGAGACACAGGGACCCTCGATTTGAGGATGTGCCATGGTCCCCCCATGGTTTTTGGGGCTGGCTGGATAAAGTGCGTGTGCTCAGCTGGTGGGGGGAGAGACCTTTGGCCGGTGCGAGAGGCCCTGCCGTAATCGCTGTGACGCGCGGGCAGAGCCCTGGTGACAAATCATTAACTTGCTCCGACAGGCCGGGTGCTGACGGGTGTTGGTGATAATTTCTTGCGAAGCGTTTGAACTTTACAGATGTAATGCGGTTGGATGGAGAAATTAAGCCGGGGCTCAGCAGCCCTGGTCCCTCCCCGCTGCTTCGGCTCCTCCGGCAGCACCAGAGCCAGGTGGGCAGGATGCTGCGTTTCTGTGCACCGGGAGCTGGGAACAGCCTGTGAGCCTCAGCGCCGAAATTTAAAGCCTGCAATTATGATGTTCGTAAAGGACAACTTGTTCTTTGTGCTCTTTAAAACAAAATAATGATTATTATTTTTTTTTTCCCCTTATCCAGATGGAGTTATTGTGATTAATTGCACCGTGCCAGTTCTTTTTATGGACAAGTGGTGAGATCCCATCTCTCCCAGCAGTGTTACTAATGAGATTGGCCAACTTTAATTGAGGAGGGGATGTGCATGGGTGCCCAGTGGTGCCCGTGCGAGGGCTGGGTCGCTCTGCCCTGTGCTGCGGGAGGATGCCCGGTGTTGCGTGTCCTCTTGCAATGGGAGAGAGCTTGATGGGTGATGCGTTGTCATTTTGTGAAGTGCCAAAATCTTACAGCCCAGACTTGGCGTGTGCTGGAGCTGTCAGTATCTGTTAATTTGGGTGAGGAGCTTCCAGAGGCTGGGGGAACGTGCTCTGTGTTGATGGAGAGCATCGGTGGAGCGGGTCGTGGTGGAGATGCCAACGCTGCTGCCAGGGTCTTGCTGCGCTTGCGGGGATGCAGGAGCTTCACATGGGGCTTTGAGCAGCTCAAACTTAACCTTGCCAGGAGCAGCTGAAAAATAAATAGGGTTTTAGAGCATCCCCTGGTGAGGGAGCCTGGGTCTGAAGAGTGGCTCTTGCACCCCTTGCTGCCCTCCCTGGGTGACCTGAGGTTGTTGGAGCTCATGGGGCTGCTGGTGAGCATCAGGGGACAAAGGCCATCGGCTCCTTTGTGCGCAGGGAGGGCCAAGGTGTCCTCACCCTGTCACAGCCCACTCTCTAATGAGAGGCTGATCCCCCATTGCCTGTCTTCTCATTAAACCTCAAGCTGCTCTCGCTCCCCTTTGAATTCTTCCACTTATCTTCACTGTAAAGCCCCATTGAAAGGGCTCATGGTCGCCGGGATCTGACTCTAACGCTTCCCATTGATGCTGCTGAGGTCTTGAAAAGCTCCTTTCTCTGCCTCCTCCCGCTGCGTGCTCCTTCGAGGCATCCTCTTCAAAACCATTGAAGCTTTTGTACAGCGCTGGCTCTGTTGTCTGCAGCAGCGGCTTCGTTAGCTGCTGCCCCAGCTTCGTTAGCATCAGTGCAATGGTGCTGCGTCTGGGCAGGGTTTGCCGGCCGTGGGGGACCTGGGTGCCCTTGACCTTGGGAGGGCCCTGCTGCTGCCGAGCCCGCTCTCCCCCAGCGGTCACCGATCCCCCGGCTGCTCCAGGAGGGTGGGCAGGACCGGAGATCACTTGCGTGTAGCATAAGTGCTTCTAAAATAGTCTTTTTCTCGCATGGCATTTCTTGAATTGCCTCAACTGCCTCTTTCCTTTATCCTAAAAGCCTCAGTGACGGTAATTGCAGTCGCTCGCACGCTTCCCGCAGCCGAGCTCAGCTCCTGAGCGGGCGCATCTCCAGCGCTGCTGCTCTGGTCCCCTGGGGCCGGGAAGGATGCGGGCAAGGCCGGGGCTCTGCGGGGGCTGCAGCAGCCGCTCGGCAGCGCCGGGTGCTCCGCGCAGGGGCCGGGGCAGCGGGGAGATGTGTGTGATGTCCCCAACTGCCTCTTGCACCCATTGACCCCCAGGTCCTGCTGCTCCCGTGCAGCCCATGCCTGGGACTTGGGGTGTGCGGGTGCTCTGTGCCTGCTCACCTAGGGGTGACCCCATGTTTGCCGCTCACCCCGGGGACCCCTGCGTGCTGAGAAGCCCCTGAGCAATAACTGTTTTTGCATGAAGCTGCATTCATGACCTCCCTTATGTTTTGGGCAGCTCAGCCGTGTGTGAGCGGAGCGCCGTGCCCTGCTGGCTGTGAGGCCGAAGGCTCCTCCTGGCAGCCGGAGGGAAGGGCTGGTCAGGGCTGTGTGTTTATGGAGATTTCCTCTGCAGACGGTGTCTTGGAGGGGGGGACGATGCTGCCTGGATGCTGATCAAATGGCTCTGGGGGCGGATGAGCTGCTGGCCGGTGCCTCGGAGCTGCGGGAGCTTCCTCTGCCTCCCCCGGCATTCCCGGCTACGGGAAGTGGTGGGAGAGGGATTAACCTTCTATCCCCCGTGTGGGGGTGGCTGAAGCCCCTGCCAGCCCTATGTCCCACATAGGGCCATTGGAAGTGCTCCCCCAAACCTGCTGCCCCCTCTGTGGGCACCCCACATCTTCCTCGCTGTTTCCTGGGGGCGTCTCTTGCTGTTGCTGGGGGTGAGTCCTATTTGTCTGAGGGTCCCAGCTCTATGCAGGCAGGGGGGCTCAGCTGGGGCTTGGGAGTCCTGCTGGGGTTCATAACAGCCTGGTTGGAGGGAGATGAGTGCTGGGGTCAGCAGTTGTCCTACCGAGGGGGCTGGATCCCCCCTGCTCATGGCTGACCCCTCCTGGGCAGGTATTTTCACGTCTGCCCTAAATACACTGGATTTTCATGCATGGAGCGCTGCCCTCCCCTTCACCGCTTCCAGGGCACGGTGGGGGTCCTGCCCCACTGCAGCTGCTCACCGCCAAAAGCATCGCTGGTGAATGGCTGACCCAGGAGCAACCAGCATCCCCTGCTTGTCTCAATCTGGTCCCCGTGAGCAGCAGGGAGGACATCCAAGGACATAACCCAGCGTGGAGGATGGGGGAGATGCTTGTGTTGAGTGGCTGACCCTCACTGAGTGATGAGCAGAGGATGCTTGACGCAGGGTTCAGAAAATGTCACTGCTCGCCGCTGGAGTGTCTGACATTCGCTCCATTGGCCCCGTCACCTCGGGTGCCCATGGCAGTGAGCAACCCCCCTGGGCTGCTGGTGGGGTGATGCTCCAGGAGAGGGGGGGGACTGCATTTAACAAGGTGCCTTTGGTCCCTTCTGGGGCCTCCTGGGAATGGAGAGTCCCCTGGGCTGTGTCACAGCCGTCCCCTGTCCCTGCTGCTGCAGGACACTGTGCTCAGGTGCATCTATCACGCTGCTTGGGCCCACTGTCCTTCTCAGGCTTGTCTGGGGCCGATCACCAGAGCTCGTGTCTGGACTCTGAGGAGCTTCACTGGCTTTTGATGTCCCTGGGGTGCCAGCGGTGCAGACGGAGGGGGTGGCAGGGATGTGGCTCATGCATAATGCAGGGCTCTGGAAGAAGCCGGTGCCCGAGCCCAACTCACAGAGGTTTGAAAAATTAAGTGCCTGTCAAACGCCTGTAAATTGTAGAACAGCCGTTACTGGTCGAGTGACAGCACAAGTGGCACCGGCCCCTCCTGCCAGTGCCAGCTTCCCTGGCCTGGGACAAGGAATTACTGGAGAGAGTCCAGGGAGGGACACAAAGATGCTGAGGGGTCTGGAGCATCGTTGTGATGAGGAGACACTGAGAGAGCTGGGGCTGTTGAGCTGGGGAAGAGAAGCTCAGAGGGATCTGATCAATGGATCAATATCTCAGGGTGGGTGTCAGGATGGACCAGACTCTGTTCAGCAGTGCCCAGCACCAGGGTGAGGGGCAACGGGCACAGACTGAAACACAGGAGGCTCCATCTGAACACGAGGAGAAACTTCTTTCCTTTGCGGTGCCAGAGCCTGGCCCAGGCTGCCCAGAGCGGGTGTGGAGTCTCCTTCTCTGAGCCATTCAAACCCCCTGGGATCCTGTGTGATCTGCTCTGTGACCTGCGTGAGCAGGGCTGGGGATCTACAGGGGTCCCTTAACCCCAACCACTGTCATTCTTGGGCTTCCCAACACAATTTGGAGGCTCTTCCACCGTGGCGACCCAGACAGGAGGACTTATTCTCCCAAACACTGATGTGACAGCCCCCGCTCCTGGCTCAGCGCAGGGGCTCTGCTGGCCAAACCCCGCTCTGGCACGGGGTGTGGAGTGGCACTGGGCTCTCCCCTCGCCCCCGGCACCGTGTGTCACGCACCGCCTGGCTGTGCCGAACAGAAACGCCGGCTCCTGCCTGTGCCGTCGTGGGAACGATCTGGATCTGCCCCCGCTGGCCTCCATTAGTGGGTCCGGCTCTTGCTGCCTCATAAACATGCATTATGCACGACCCATTAAAGGCAGAGCTGTACTTAGCCTGCAGATTGCTGCTTGACAGCTCAAAGATATCGAATTGACAGGAGCAGCACCCTGCAGCAGCTCTGGGAAGGTGGCTGGGGGGTGGGGATGGACGTGGTGGGATTCAGGATGCATCCAGCCAGGGGGTCCTGCCACCCACCTGGGTGCTGCTCCCCGGGAATCTGTGTTTGTAGCCAGGCTGGGATTTTCTTCCCTGTTCCGCTCGCCAGGGCTCGGCCGCTCCTTGGGAACAGCCGGCAGCGCTGGGGCGAGTCGTGCCAAGCCCGTGCGTGCCGTGTCCTGCCGAGCCGCCTCGTGCAACCCGCGTCCTCGGCCACCGCCCGACGCCCTGACTCAGCCACCGGCATGGTGGGGGGCTCGTCCCCCTGTTCCCCTTGCTCCACAAGGAGGGTGCTGGTGCTGCACCAGCCCGGCTGGTCCCTGCGAGCCCGGAGCTGTGCGGGTGCTGGAGCGGAGCCAGGGGTGCGCGGCTGCCCTGGTCCAGCTTGCTGCATGAATCAGTGCTGGTGGAGGTGGTAATTACGCCTCTGTTGGGAAGCGCGGTCGCTGCTGCGCTCAGCTATGCCGGGCAGCAGCTGCTCCCTGCGCCTCTTATCGCCTCTGAAACTCTGACTCATCCCCAGCCCTGTGTGGCCAGAGGAGGGGGCAGAAATCCCAGCAGTGGGTTGGTGGGGTTGGCTGGGTGCTGCCTCCATTCCTCCCTCCATCCCTCCCTCCATCCTCCCCTCCTGGCCATGCCGGGGGGCTGGATGTGGGGCTGGTGACTCACAGCCCCGCAGCGCCCGCCTGCCCCATGAGCTCAGGGGTTAATCCGTGAGCCATCCTCCCTCCCCTTGCATCCCCAAATTAAAGAGGAGGGGAAACCCAGCCCTGCTCGCAAGCAACCTTGGCTGGTTGGTCCTGAGTTTTGGGATGTGCTGGGCTGCGGGTGCAGCTGTGGCGTGATACTTGGCACAGCACCGGGAGCACCCAGCCCACGCCATGGGTGCTTGTGGTGCTGAGCACCCACGGGACGGCTGAGCGGGTGGCTTTGCCTGGTTATTTTTAGGTACTTTAGGAGTGTCCCAGAAAGGCTTCTAAAAAGGTTTACTTTATTCTTGGAGCCCCAGCCTTGTGGCCATACCCAGATCTCCGCCAGGCCCTGTCTCTGGTCTTTAAAAAGCCTCTGGCAGTGTGGGGGGGATGTGCAGTGGGGTCCCTCCGCGCCGGGCAGAGCCGCTCGCAGCTTGGCCGAGGCGGTGAGACGCGGCATTGCGTGGCTGAGGGCTTGGCCAACCGCGATCCGCGCCGGCTGCAGCCGCGGTTCGTGTCTGAACACGAGCGGCGAAGTGCTGAGCTGTGGGATTCGTCATCCCGGGGCCGCCTTTCATCTCCCGTGGGGGAGGAGGGCAGATAGGAATCTGCTCCATCTGCTCGTGGGCTGCGCAGGGGCCGGCTGCTGCGCCGGGGTCTGCCGCGTGGGTTGGCGCAGGAGGGTCCTGCGGTGACCTGGGCTCTGCCGGAGACGTAACTTGTCCCCTCCCTGCCCCGCAGAGCAGCCATGGAGGTGATGAACATGATGGAGCAGCCGATCAAGGTGACGGAGTGGCAGCAAACCTACACCTACGACTCGGGCATCCACTCCGGCGTCAACACCCAGGTGCCCTCAGTCAGCAGCAAGTGCCTGGGGGACGATGACGAGGTCTACGGGAAGCAGTACACCATCAAGAAGACGACCACCACGAGCTACTGCCAGGGAGGGAGCCAGGGCCAGAGCCAAGCGCAAGGTAGGGGCTGCAGGGCTGGCACGTCCGCGGGCTCAGCTGCTCTACTCTTGCCTTCCTCCTCCTCCCACACGAGCCGTGCTCCTTCTGGGCGCTCCTCCACACCCGGGGAGTTGTTACTGCCTAAAATACGCTCCATCCTGTCCTCCTTCCCCATGCCAAGAGGCAGTTGCGTCGGGGCGGCGCGCAGCCAGCCCGCGACGGTGCTGAGCTGCACACACATCCCGGCGCGCCGGTGGGTTGGCTCGAGGTAGGAACAGCTGATCCCGGCCCACGGCTCCGCCGGCTGCTCTGCTGCCTGTCTGCCGGCTTGGGAAACCTGTCTCAGCGTGGCTGGCGGAGCTGCCGGCGTGTGCCCTGAAGCCCAACCGGCCAGCCCGTCTTCTCCCGCTGCTGCAAGGGCAGAGAAGGTGGAGATGAAGCTCCCGGAGCCAAAGGAGATGCTTTTCCAGCTTTATCCCTTCCAAGAGGGTTGGTTTGCTGTGCTCTCCTCTGCGGTTCTCCCAGCAGCGTTGGGTCCTGGAAGGTTCAATCACCAGAGCCCCATGGAGAGGGACGAACCCTGCGCCACAGAGCTGGGGACCGCGGGTGGCTGCTGCCCCTCGATCACACTTGTCCCAGCGTCCTCGCTGGGGAAAGGCCTCCACGTCCTTCTCATCTCCAGTGCCGGCTGGTCCTAAATTGCAAATATCCTTAATTTTTTTTAATTAATAGGCCTTGTGTGACAACTGCCTCATCGCGCTGCCTAATTGAGCGTTGTCTTATCTCCGCGCTGCCGTGTCTGTTTACGCTTTGAAGCGCCGGCTCCTTGCAGATCATGCTGGGGCTGCTGACGTTGCCGGTGGCGTCGCGCTAAGCTCTTGCTCAGCTAATTGCAATTGGAAAGCAGGGCTGGGAGCGCTCCTGGGAGAGAACCCGAATCTAACGCCGCCTCCTCATCTGCCCCTGCAGCCGACATGGAGGCGCAGCTGGCCATGACCCGCGCCCAGCGCGTCCGGGCTGCCATGTACCCCGAGACGGTGGAGGATCGCTCCCTGCTCATCACCACGCAGCTGGAGGGGCAGCAGACCAACGTGCAGCGCCTGGCAGAGCCCTCCCAGATGCTGAAATCGGCCATCGTGCATCTCATCAACTACCAGGACGATGCCGAGCTGGCCACCCGCGCCATCCCAGAGCTCACCAAGCTGCTCAATGATGAGGACCCGGTAAGGAAATGCGGTTTGCTGGTGCGTGTCTCTGGGAGTTCGGCTGCCAGGTTTGCGGGGTGCTCTTCCCAGCCTGGCTCACGTCCTCATGGGGCTCTGTGGCTGTCGTCCGGCTCCTCTTGACAAAGCTCTGCGGTTGCCTACACCCTGCAACAGGATCGAGCCCACCTGCACACCCGCGTGTCCTCACAGCCTGTCCTTACCGATCAGACACGGCTCTCCTACCCTGGCCTTGCACAGACACTGAGTACTTCTTGCTGGCTCTCGGTGCTCCAGCCACCCCTGTCCTGTCCCTGTGTGTCCCTGAGTGTCCCTGTGCTCCATGGACCCAACTAACTGCTCCTGGAGCATCGTGCATGAGGATGATTATAAAGAGCAATCCTCACCTACACGGCTGTGCCGGCTCTGCTGCTCCGGCGCAGTGTGTGGCAGCCCTGGGTGAGCAGGATGGATCCATCCCGTCCTGGTTGTGATGGGCAGCAGTGGGACCCCCTCTTACCTGCTGGTTTCTCCTTCCCCACCAGGTGGTGGTCAGCAAAGCGGCCATGATCGTCAACCAGCTCTCCAAGAAGGAGGCATCGCGCCGTGCCCTGATGCAGTCGCCCCAGATCGTGGCGGCCGTGGTGCGCACCATGCAGAGCACCAGCGACCTGGACACGGCGCGCTGCACCACCAGCATCCTGCACAACCTCTCGCACCACCGCGAGGGGCTGCTCTCCATCTTCAAATCTGGTGGCATCCCGGCCCTCGTCAGGATGCTGAGGTACGGGGGGCTCTGGGGGGTCCTGAGAGGATGGCAGAGCCCAGCGGATCCTCCTGGGCTGGGGGCAGAGGGAGGGAGGGATCTTCTCCCAAGTGACGAGGGACAGGACAAGAGGAAACGGCCTCAAGTTGCGCCAGGGGAGGTTGAGGTTGGATGTGGGGAGCAATTTCTTCCCCAAAGGGCTGTGGGGCATTGGAACAGGCTGCCCAGGGCAGTGCTGGAGTCACCATCCCTGGAGGGCTGGACAGACGGACATGAGGTTCTCAGGACATGGGGCAGTGCCAGGGCTGGGGAACGGTTGGACTCCATGATCTTGAGGGGCTTTTCCAACCCAAATGATTTTATGATTTGGAGCCTGTGCGTGGGCAGGAGGAGCGAGCAGCCCCCTGTGCTGCCTTGTCCATGGGGACGGGGCTCAGTCTCTGCTCTGCCCCAAGGAGGGACGTGTCCCTTCCCTGGGGACACGCGACACAGCAGCCTGGCACCGGGTCCTGCTGCAGGGTGCTGGGTGGGAGCCGGGGTTTCCCCGGCAGCCCGGTGAGCCCGTAGGCAGCTGCCTGCGCTGACGTGGCTCTGTGCCACCCGCCTGCAGCTCGCCGGTCGAGTCCGTCCTCTTCTACGCCATCACCACCCTGCACAACCTGCTGCTCTACCAGGAAGGGGCCAAGATGGCTGTGCGCCTGGCCGACGGCCTGCAGAAGATGGTTCCCCTGCTGAACAAGAACAACCCCAAGTTCCTGGCGATCACCACCGACTGCCTGCAGCTCCTCGCCTATGGGAACCAGGAGAGCAAGGTGTGGGCTGGGGCTGCCCCAGGGCGCTGGGTCCTGCTGCAGGGAGGGTGGATGGGGGGGTTTGCCCAACTTTGCTCCTTGCAGCCAGAAGCCTCAGTCGCGGGGGTGGGAGCTCCCAGCATCACAACCCGTGTGCCCCCGGCAGCGGAGCGGTTGTGCTGTCTGCAATGTGGCTGCATCCGACCTCTCGCCGCGTCCCCGAAGGCGCAGACTGTCCCGGTCTGGCCGGTCGTTCGGCTCGGATGGGTTTCTCCCCCCCCCGCTGCTCTGGGCAATGCCTCTATCTTTGTTCTTTGGCTGCTCATCTCCTATGTGCGAGTTGTTGCAGCTTCACACGTCATCCCTGGACCTGCTCTGGTGATGGCTGGAATGCTCCTCCATGCCCCGAAGGGCTGGACCTCCTGCCTGACTTGTGTTGTGGCACGGGCGGGGGAAGCGGAGCGGTGATCCCAACACGCCCTGACCCTGCTCCTTCTGTCTTGCAGCTGATTATTTTGGCCAACGGAGGACCCCAGGCCCTGGTGCAGATCATGCGCAGCTACAACTACGAGAAGCTGCTCTGGACCACCAGCCGGGTGCTCAAGGTGCTGTCGGTGTGTCCCAGCAACAAACCCGCCATCGTGGAGGCTGGTGAGAGGGGCTGGGGGGCTGCGGCAGGGCTGGTGTCCGACGGGAGGAGGATGGTGGCGGGAGGAGGATGCAGCTGAGGGTGCAGGTGAAACCACCTGCGCACGGCCAGGTTTCTTGTTCCGAAAAGCTACTGAGGTGCTTTTCTGGCACCGTGCCTGGGCAGGATCTAACCCGGCTGGTTGGTTTTCCCACTCTGTATTTAGCCTCTGCTAAGCCACGAGGCTATGTAGTGCGTTGGAGGTATCGGTGGGGTGATGCTCAGCCCACGCTCGCCCCACGCACCCGCTGTCGCTCCCTTCTCCTCTCTACCGGGGCAGTTTTGTGTCTGGGTGTTGACACGGGCCGGTGTCTCCTTCCCCGACAGGCGGCATGCAGGCGTTGGGCAAACACCTGACCAGCTCCAGCCCCCGGCTGGTCCAGAATTGTCTCTGGACCCTGCGAAACCTCTCTGACGTGGCCACCAAACAGGTGAGTCTGTGGGACCCCGGGTCGTGCTTCAACGCAGCGTTTCGGAGGCTTCTCCGTGCCCGCTGCCGGGTGCTCTGTCTGGGGGACCCCCGGCGGCCGTCCCTGCCCGCTGCTCGGCTCTGTCCCCAGCGAGGAGCTGCCATGGAGGCGGTTGTGCCCATGGGGCTGAGTGGCAGCTGGTGCCAGGGTGACCCCGCGCTCTGCTCTGAGGTTGCTCTCCCCAACCCTTTGCTACCTCCTGATGCGTTCCCCATCTGCTGGGGCCGCCTCTCTGTGCAGATTAGCGCCTGATGCAGCGTGGAAACTATTTGGGTTGGCGTGTAACCATCCCTGGCTCTGTGGATTGAGGGGGAGAGTAGGCTGTGATGCCTTTAACTCTTTCCTGCCCCGCTGCTGGCTGCCTGCCGGCACAACGGGGAGCGGGGTCACCCCGGGGAGCGGGGTCACCCCGGGGAGCGCTGGCGGGGGATTGTTTGTGCTTCCCAGCAGGGAAAAGCTGCTGGAGACATTAAACTCTTTAAGTGAAGCCGCACATGTCGGGAGCGCCTGTTGCTCGTGCTGTGCCGCAGCTCTGGGGACGGGCATTGCATGGGTGGGAACGCTGCCCCCCACCACTGCTGCTCTGGGATGTGGGGCACTGGGGGTCCGGGGTCTGCAGAAATCAGTGTTTGAGCTCCGGTGAGGGCAGCACGCAAGAGGAAGAGGGTGCAAGGTCTGGGAGGAAGAGCACAGCTCGGGGATTGATCCTCTCTGCCGTGGCAAGAGATATAGTTGCTGAAAGGGACTCCTTCTCTCTAAGGCTGGGTGTCCGTCCCATCCCAAGGGACATCTCTGTGTCCCCAGTGTGGGTGAGAGACACAGGGGACGGGCGTGGGGCTGAGCCCATGTCCAGCTACAGGGTCTGGTCTGACCTGCTGTCCCCATTCCCGCAGGAGGGCCTGGACGGTGTCCTCAAGATCCTGGTGAACCAGCTGAGCTCCGACGACGTGAATGTGCTGACCTGTGCCACCGGCACCCTCTCCAACCTGACCTGCAACAACAGCAAGAACAAGACTCTGGTGACACAGTCGAATGGCGTGGAGGCCCTGATCCACACCATCCTGCGGGCGGGTGACAAGGAGGACATCACCGAGCCGGCCGTCTGCGCTCTCCGGCACCTCACCAGCCGGCACCCCGAGGCTGAGATGGCACAGAACTCGGTGCGGCTCAACTACGGCATCCCCGCTATCGTCAAGCTCCTCAACCAGCCCAACCAGTGGCCACTGGTCAAGGTGAGGGGCTGGGGGATGTGGGGGGAAGCTGGTGGGTGGGCTCGAGCGAGCCCCTGGCTACTTGCCCACGGTGGGATGTGCTGCTGGGGGGACTCTGCAGCCGGTGCCGTGCATGGAGCGATGATGAGCTGCTGCCACCGCAGCCCCGGTCCCGCTGGGCTGTGTCCTTGACGGCAGCTAATGGAGGAAACGGCTTGTGCCGGCTGCTGGGCTGGAATCGATACCGGCCCCGGCCGCCCCCGCGGGGAGGGGGCCGGATCCGCTGCGGGAGGAAGCTGAAGTCAGCCCGTGCCGCAGAGGGGATGCGGTGGGAGGGGGGCCCAGCCGGTCCCATGGGGAACGCACGCTGCTCCAGTCCACGGTCAGGACAAATCTCTCCTTCCCCGGGTCTCTCCTCCAGGCTACCATCGGCCTGATCCGCAACCTGGCCCTGTGCCCGGCCAACCATGCCCCGCTCCAGGAGGCGGCCGTCATCCCCCGCCTGGTCCAGCTGCTGGTCAAGGCTCACCAGGACGCCCAGCGGCACGTGGCAGCCGGCACACAGCAGCCCTACACGGTCAGTGCCCCCACGTTGTCCCCAAAAACCAAGCTGTCCCTGGGGGGCAGGCTGTGCTCACGCTCAGGGTGGTTTTGCGCGTGTGCCCTGGCAGGACGGAGTGAAGATGGAGGAGATCGTGGAGGGGTGCACGGGGGCACTGCACATCCTGGCCCGGGACCCCATGAACCGCATGGAGATCTTCCGTCTCAACACCATCCCTCTCTTCGTGCAGGTCAGGGCTGGGGGGGACGTGGGGGCTGCGCTTTGTCACCTCCTCGGCTGGCGGCACCCGCGTGTGTCAGAGCCCATCAGGAGCGCGACAGCTCCTCGCCGGCTGCTTCACATTTCTGCTGATCTCTCCTGACAGCTCCTCTACTCACCGGTGGAGAATATCCAGCGTGTGGCGGCTGGCGTGCTGTGCGAGCTGGCCCAGGACAAGGAGGCGGCTGATGCCATCGATGCCGAGGGGGCCTCGGCTCCGCTGATGGAGCTGCTGCACTCCAGGAACGAGGGGACGGGTGAGTGCCCGTGGGCTCTCTGCCACCTGGCATCGTCCCAGCTACAGCCGGGGTGGCACCAGGAGCTGAGGCTGCTGCTCTTTCCCTGCAGCCACCTATGCGGCCGCCGTGCTCTTCCGAATCTCGGAGGACAAGAACCCCGACTACAGAAAGCGCGTCTCCGTGGAGCTCACCAACTCCCTCTTCAAGCACGACCCGGCGGCCTGGGAGGCGGTGAGCATCCCCCCCACCGGGCATGGAGATGAGCCCTTTTCCTTGGGGAAACCGGGGACTCTTGTGATGGCCCCGTCCTGCCTCCAAAAGCTGCCACCCATGTCAAACAGAGCTCAGACACGAGCGACTGGCAGATGGGGTGGGCGGGTTGTGGCATCGACTCTGCGGCAGCTCTGGGTTGTGGTACCACTGCCAGGGATGGGGCTGGGCACCATGTAGCCCCTGAGCATCGTGCACACATGAGCATGCGTCCCCTCTTCAACTGTGTCACCTTCTTTTGTAGGCTCAGAGCATGATCCCCATCAACGAGCCCTACTCAGATGGTGAGTACAGCGCCAGCAATTCCCGCAGGGTCCCGCATGGGCTGTCCCTGGTGGGACAGATCCCTTGTCTCACCAAACCAGGCTGGTTTTAGCATAGAATCATAGAATAGTTTGGGTTGAAGGGACTTTCCAAGCTCATCCAGTGCCACCCCTGCCATGAGCAGGGACATCTTCACCAGCTCAGGTTGGTCAGAGCCCCATCCAGCCTGGCTTGGGATGTCTCCAGGGATGGGGCATCCACCACCTCTCTGGGCAACCTGGGCCAGGCTCTCACCACCCTCATTGTAAAAAAATAAAGTTTTAAAACCTTCTTTGGATGGTTGCCAGCCAGGGCTGCCTGGGGATGCTCAGCGGGATGCTCGGTGAGATGCTCAGTGGGGTGCTCAGCGGGATGCTCAGCTCCCCGGGGAGCACGTGCAGCCGCTCTCCCGTGTGCCTGGGCTGGCCCAGCGCTTTGGGGCGGGTGGGTGGCCCTCGTGCCCTGTGCCGCGCCGTGTGCCCTGTGCCGCGCCGTGTGCCCTGTGCAGCACCATGTGCCACGCGCTGCCCCGACCGGGCGGACCAGGAGGGTGGCCGAGATCTGGAGAAGTCTCTCACCAGTGGGAGCTGAGCTTTGGCGTGTCCCTTTTCCAGAGCTGGACGCCGGTTACCGCCCCATGTACTCGGGTGACATCCCGCTGGACCCCATTGACATGCACATGGACATGGACGGCGACTACCCCATGGACGCCTACAGCGACGGCGTCCGAGCGCCCTTCTCTGACCACATGCTCGCCTAACCCGCCCCGCAGCCCCCGCACCAGGTACCGGGTGGCATCCCCCTGGGGTGCGGGCACTTATCAAGGCACATTCGACCCTGGGATGGGTGGCAGGGTTGGGTGCGAGTCCCTGGTGCTGCCACAGGGTCCCCAGTGCTGCCGTGGGTCAGTGTTTCTCCACGGGTTCGGGGAGTCCTGGTCTGTGGTCTCCAATATCCGCTCTCGGTTGAGTAACTGGAGCTCTGTGCTGCCGTGCGCAGGTGTTTTCTCCGTACAGAAGAGGGTGGCCCCAGAGCTGAGCATTCGCAAGAAGGACTTGGGAGACAGAAGTGCCTGAGAAGACAAACTTTTCCATTCCCACGAGAGGTTTTATTTTTCGGTTTGTTTTCCTTCGCTGTGGGTCTGTGGAGAAGGTCCTCCCTCCTGGGACTGCTTCGAGCACCTACTGCCGCGTCCAGAATCCAAGATACTGTTTCTGAAGCTTTAAAATACACAAACCTCGCACCGTTAGCAACCTTTCCTTGGCAAAATAGTCTTTTCTATGAATATATATTTCTTTTTTATTTTTAATATGGTGCCAATGGCTTTTGCCGTCCTTAAGTTCCTGCTTTCTAACTTCCCCACTATTTGTTCTGCGTGTTAGTGCTCTAGGAAAGGAATCTAACACGGGAAAACCCTTTGCTGTCTGCGAGCTCTGACTTAATCAGGCCCATCCGGAGCTTGCTGAGAGCAAAGGGGGCCCTGTCCCAGGACCTTCGTTGTAGCCACGGGGATGTCTGCGGTTTAATTCTTTCCGATCAGCGTTGGGGAGCTGACTTTGTGTACCTGCCTGTCCTACCAGTACCCCTAGGGGAGTGACTCCAGCGTTAGGAACCGTGTCCTTGTACTGATCTCTGTTGCACATTTTAACCCGTTTCCCTTCTTTTTGGTGAGTGGTGTGTTTCCATCCCCTCCTCCCCTTATCTAACGCATTTTTTAAAGAGGCTCTAGATCTGATGGTGGTTGAATGCTTCGACCGGAAAGGGATGGACAGTTACTGGAGTGTGGTTCAGGAATAGAAGAGTTTATTATTTCTGTAAGTTGTTTTTGTATAGACCAAAGCAAAGAATAAAATACCCCCCCCCAGCCCCTCGTTGCCCTGAGCCTGTTCTGTCACCGTGGAAGGTGAGTGAGTCCCCTTGGGGCAGCAGGGATGAAGGTGCCATCGCATTCCTCAGCCCAGACACTGGTGGTTCCCTCCTATGGACAAACTCATTCCCACACTCTGCATCTGCTTTTCCTGGCCGAGGGCTCAGGTGGCGGCTGGGGGGACAAACAGGTCCCCTCTCTGTGCCTGGGGGACGATGCTCAGCGGGCACAGGCCACCCCTGTGGCACCGGCAGCAGCTCCCCCCATAACCCCGCGCCCTGACACACCACCAGCCCTTCCCTTGTCATCACCAGGTCGTTAGCATGGCGGCCCCGTCCAGGTGTCTGTCTGCTCTGTCAGGAGGTAAAAACTCCCCGTAATTAAGATGTTTGTTTGTTAGGCAGCTCCACCACCATCTCCGCTCTGCCGCTCCCTTGTGCGAGCTCTGGGGGATAAATGCGCCGGTTGGGAGCGAGCCCCGCTGATTGATGGAGTGAAGCCTGGATGGAGCCGTGATAGACCAGCTTAAAAAAGTGATTTACTCAGTGAAACCCGGTTGCCTTTTCCGCAGCGCGGCTTCGTAGCGGGGACAGATGGCAGAGGGAATATTCTCAGCTGAAACTCCGGCAGCTGCGCCCGGGGAGGGCGATGGGGAAGCGGCACCAGGTGCTAGGAAGGGATTGTGCTGGGAGGTGGAAACTGTTCACAAGTTACACACCAACTTCAGGGCTGCCTGTCTGCTCCGTGGCCTCTTTGGCACGGGGACGGGGCCAAGGACAACGACTGCCAGCTGTCCTGGACTTTACCAAAGCACCTTTCTGGGCACGAAGGTGCAGGCTAAGCCCAGAAGCAGGGTTTGCCTTCAGCAGCTCTCTGCGAGCTGGCGGGCAGGGCTGTGGGGCTTGGGGTGTTTGTGCCAGGGGATGGAAGGGTGAAATGTGGGTGGTCCCAGGATGCCCACATCAGGGAACAGAGGTGGGGAACCCAGAGAGAGCAGCTGTGTCACACAGTGATGTCTGCACTGGTGGCTTGGGGTGCTGTGGTGGCACCGGGGGACAGCTGGAGAGACAGGGCATCATCTCTGGCCCCCCCGGCTCTGAGCTCTGCCTGCTGTAGCACAGCTCCTTGTGGCAAGACACTGATCAGCCCGACACGGCGGCCACCAGCGTGGGGAGATTGTGGGGATGTGATCAAAGGGAGCTGGGAACAAAGTCGCGGCCGTTCCGTCCCGCTGTCAGCATCAACCCCTCTGTCCTTGGCGTGTTTGCTCGGCCCTGCTGCGGAGGGAGGCGAAGTGGGGGGTCAGGGAGGTGGAAGGATGGGGCGCTCACCACTCACAGGGCTGGGGTAGGACGTGGAGGTTTGCACGTCCATCGTGGTCAATCCCAGGGCTGGGTTAGGATCGAGCTGGGGACAAAGGCAGCAGGAGCAGGTCTGGGAAAGGAGAACAGTGCTGGCTTGGGGGACATCCTGCGCTGAGCTCAGCCCGGGGCTGCGGCCAAGCCCCGGTGCAGCGGGGATGCGGCCGTGCTTCCTGCCACAGACCGTGCCAGCACCAGCAGCGAGCAAAACAACAGCTGCTTTCCGGGCAGCCCCCGTAGAGCCGAGTGCGCTTCCGGAGGACAGCGGGGCCAGGGAGGCTTGTGGGACAAGACTGGGGGACCAGACATCCCTGCCTGCTGCAGGCACTGCCACACCAAGGGACAGATCAGTGACAGGCAATGGGAATAAGCCCACATATTCAGGGGGCCTTGGCGATCCACCCAGGCCAGTGCTTGCTGCGTGGGCTGTGCAGTGGGGGACACCATTCGTGCACCCTGACCTGCATCCCCAGGGTGACTTGGAGGAGGGGATGGAGCGCTCCTGCTCCCAGCTCTCTCCCCCACCCCTGTCCCCATGTATTGCAGCAGAGCTGCCAGTGCTTCTGATGCACCCCAAGAATCTGTGCCTGAGGGGACAAGGGGCTTCAGCCCTAGGCTGGTGGCACCCACTGCAATGGGGCTGCCAGGGAACACCGCTGGGATTTCAGGGCAGAAACAGCCAGGAGGCACCTGTACCAGGACAGCCGGAGCTGCTCGCGGGGTCTCCCAGGAGCTGCATCCCCCGGGGAGCCGGAGTGGGAGCAGAACCCGGGCGAGGAGGGCCCGGGGGGTCACCCCGGGAGGCGGCGGGGCGGACTACAGGTCCCAGCATGCCCGGTCGTGCTCCGCACCTGCCCGGGGAGCGGCTTTTCTTATCGGCGGGGCCGCGGGAGCGATGTCCGAGGGCCCCGCCGCCGCCTCCGCGCCGGGAGCAGCGCCCAGCGGTGAGTGCGCCCCGGGACCCCCGGTGCACCGAGAGCCCCCACCCCCCGGTGCGCCGAGCCCCCGGCTCTCCCCGTATCCCATCCCCCCGCTCCGGGATGCACCGAATCCCCACTGTCATCGGGCGCACTGTCCCCACCGGTCCCCCGGGGGGGTCACAGGTGACAGCTGCCGGTGCCCGCTGGAGAATTTACCCCCTTCTCCCGGCGCCCGGCTCCCTCCACCGCCCCGCTCCCACTCGTGGGCTCCCACACCCGGTAACACGTCTCCACACTTCGCTGCCGGAGCCGTCGCCCCTCGCCCGGGATGTCCCCCGTTTGCGGCCGGGGGTCTCGGGGGTCCCGGGGGCCGGTGTGGCCTCAGCAGCGGCTGCCTGGGGAGGGGGTTCGGGTGTGGCTGCGCTTTGGGGTTCCCGGTGCCCGAACCAGGAAGTCTGCAGGGGAGCGGGAAGGGTTTTCCTGCTCTACGGGAAAAGGCTGATGGTGCTGAGGGTGTTTCTGCAGGGGGAAGGGAACGGGGGGTTCAGGGAACCCACGGGCTGACCAGTCTGCGAGAAGGGTGCTGGGGGTCACGACAGAGCAAAGGTGACGGAGCCGAGCTGCGGGCTGGGGAGCCTGGCAGCACCAGGATGAGCTGCTGGGGCAGGAATCCATCCCCCGGCAGCCTCGGGTGCGGGGAGAGGCTCATTTCTGAACGCTGCGTCGGGCAGATGCTGCCTCCTGGGGTCGCCTGAGCATCAGGACGGGACGGAACGGGCCGTGGGACCGCAGCCTGGCTGTGTCCGTACCCTTCCCTGCACGACAGCAGCGACGTTCCCAGCCCCGGGGACTCTGCGAGGTCTCCTTTGGGACATCCCCTGAGCTGGGACAGGGCAGGACTGCAGTTACTCCCAACCCAGTGGCAGGATTGAACCACCACCTCATCCTTGCCCTGCATATTGGCCTTGCTGCTCTACAGTCCCCCAACCCAGGCACTTGTGGAGGTTCCTCACTCCGAGCTGCCTCCCCTCCCCAGCCCTGGGCTCCTGCTGCAGCAGCTGAAGGGAAAAAATAGCCAGGAGTGAGCCCAGCACCGCTCAGCTGCTGCTGAGCATCGGCACTGGGTGCAGGGTGGGGAAGGGGCTTCAGGTCATGTGAGAGAATCATAGAATCATTTTGGTTGGAAAAGACCATCAAGATCATTGAGTCCAACCATTCACACACCCCTGGCACTAACCCATGATGAGAGCTTCATCTCTGGTCTGTCCAGCCCTCCAGGGATGGTGACTCCAGCACTGTCCTGGGCAGCCTGTTCCAATGCTCCACAGCCCTTTGGGGAAGAAATTGTTCCCAAGATCCAACCTCAACCTTCCCATGCCCAGCTGGAGGCTGTTTTCTCTCATCCTGTGCCTTGTTACTTGAGACAAGAGACCAAGACCCTCAAGTCCAGCCTGGGTGCTGGGCGCTGCAGGGCTGTGCAGGCAGGGAGATGTGCAGGCAGGGAGATGCACACACAGGGAGATGTGCAGGCAGGGAGATGTCTGGGCAGGAGCTGCATGACGGCATCGGGCAGGGCAGAGAGCGGCGAGCACAGGCCTGTATGTGCAGCTGAGGAACGGGCTGAAATGGGGTCCCAGTTCTCCTGACCCACCATCACCGGCTCCACCATCCTTCTGCTCTTACCCTGCTCCTCACCAGCTCCATTGGGGCAGGTCCTCAGGTCACCTGGCAGCTGAATGCTGGTGGCTGGGGGACAGTGAGGTCCGGGAGCGATGGGAGCTGCTTGTACATGTCTGAACAAGGTCTGCTGTGGGGAGGATTAATGTACGTGCAGGAGCTGGGCCAAGAGGAGACACAGGGCTCTGGCAACCCCAGCTGAGTGCTGACTCATGGGCCAGGCTCCCTCCCCGGAGCCAGCGGCAGCGTGGGGAGTGGGGCAGCGGCAACCCGGCTCCTCGGCACGGTGGGTCCCCTTCCTTCCCTGGGGAGAAGCGGGGAGGGAGAGGGTGTGTGGATTTGGGGCTGGGGAGCTGTTTTCTGGGAGCACGGTGCAGGACTAGGTGGTCCCAGTGCTGTGGGTGGGGGTGCTGTGGGCGTGCTGTGGGGTGTCCCCGCTGCCTCGGGCCTGTCTGTGGTGCCAGGGTGGATCTGGTCTCGCTGGAGGGAGGTACAGGGTGGCCTGGGTGCTGCGGACGTGACATCAGCCATGAGCACGTGCCGGGTGCCAGGGCAGCGATGCCATGGTGTGAACCAGCCGGTGCCGCGGCCTCCACTGCAGTAGAGGTGGGACATGGGCGTATGTGGCTTGCACGGGAGGCTCCTGCCCCACAGAGCAGAGGGGCAGCAGTGCCAGCAGTGCCAGCAGCTGAGCCAGGGCGACTGGAGGCAGCGGGAGAGCTGGAACATGCCGGTTTTATGGCCAGTCACGCGATGCGTTTATGGCTGGGGTGGGATGACCGTGGATGCTGCCCAGCCCTACCCTGGGCAACACAGCAGGTCCCTGCTCCACATCCTGGTGCCGATGGGCTGGAAGATCGCAGACGAACTTTGCTCTCCGAGGTGGGGCTCCCGAGGGCTCTTGCGGGAGCCGCTGGCACCACAGCTGTGTTCACACACTGCTGAGCGGCTCAACGGCCCCTTCCAGGGACCTGCCCGCCAGCCTGGGGGGAGCAGGGTCCTACCTGGTCCCTGTGGAGCATCCTGGCGCCAATCTGGATATCACCAAGCATTTGTTTTGGTGCTGAGTGCCCCACATGTCGTAGCGGCTGCTGCAGAGGCTGCGCTGAGCAGGTATGCCGACCCGGCGCCATCCCCAAAACTGCCCCACATCCAGCAGCATGTGGAGGATGAGCTGGGACCTGTCTGGGCACCGGCTGTCCCCATGGCCCCTGTCCCCACAGCAGCCCATGGGCTGGCTGGAGAGGGGGGACACCTGGACACTGGCCGTGTTGTCCAGGTCTCTACAAGCCCCCAGGCCTGGCAGATGCTGCCCCTGGGGAGGGCGTTTGGCCAACAGCAAGATACTAAGGGACATGTAGATGCTTGAGCGTGTGGCTGGGGTGCAGGATGTGTCCACAGTCCCCAGAACATCACCCTAACAGCTCCTTCTCCCCAGGAAGGGACCGGAGAAGGGACTCTGCTGCCTGCCAGCGCTGCTCCAGGGAGCCAGGGAGGAAGGTGCTTCTCCCCATGGCAGCCAACCCCCCGACATAACACCAGCCAAACTGGACACCGCGGGCCCACAGGTGACCCCCTCCGACCAGCACCGACCTGCCCATGACATCCAGCCCAGCCCGGACTCATCTGCTGCTGCTGTGCCCCATGCTGGCCCCACATCCCACGTGTTGGCCGTGGGCAGACACCGCGATGCCGCGACCATCACTGGTGGGTAGAGCTGAGCGGTGCCGGCGGACGGCCCTGGGGACTGGGCATTGGGTTGAGGAGCTGGGGCAGCTCTGGGCTGGTGCCTTGTCCTGTCCCCGTTCTGTGACTGGAGCTGAGTCACCGTCCTGGCATCTGTCACCGCACGCTGGCATCCCTGGCTTGCTGTCCCCAGTGCCACACGGCTGGGCAGAGTGTGGCCAGGAGATGGCAGCAGGACCCTGCCCGCAGAAAGCGGGGTGTTGAGGTGGGACAGAGGAGAGCTGAGGCAGGGGGTCCCTGTGTGCCACCCCTCGGGGGGACCCCAGTCCCCACATGAGTGGCCTTGGGGGCAGATCTACTGGTGGCACCAGCCTCAAACGCCGAGGGGACAGATGGGGCTAAGGATTCCATGGCCCGCCCTGGATCCCCTCCTCCCAGGTGTCCCCCACCCTTGTCTGATGCTTGTCCCTCTGTCCCCAGACCTGTGCAGCGGCGATGTCCCCGAGGTGGAGATCATCAGCCTGCTGGGCGAGCAGCTGCCCCGCTACACGCTGCGGGCTGACACCGTCTTCGGCTATGACCACGACGACTGGCTGCATGTCCCCCCCGGCCCCCCAGAGCCCCTGTCTCCCCTCACCCCCCAGCAGATCGAGGAGACCCTGCAATATTTCCGTGAGTGTCTCGTCCCGCACCACGGGGCTGGTGAGGGCAGCAGGGTGCAGGCAGCAGGGTGCAGGCAGGGATGCAGGCAGGGATGCAGGCAGCGGTGCAGGCAGGGATGCAGGCAGGGATGCAGGCAGCGGTGCAGGCAGCGATGCAGGCAGGGATGCAGGCAGCGGTGCAGGCAGGGATGCAGGCAGCGGTGCAGGCAGGGATGCAGGCAGGGATGCAGGCAGCGGTGCAGGCAGGGATGCAGGCAGGGATGCAGGCAGCGGTGCAGGCAGGGATGCAGGCAGGGATGCAGGCAGCGGTGCAGGCAGGGATGCAGGCAGGGATGCAGGCAGCAGTGCAGGCATCACTGGCTGGGCTGGGTCAGGGCCGTGAGGGCAGTGCAGGAGCTAATCGCCGCTAATGGGATTGACGGGCTGGATTTCCTTGCCTGGAACATCCCGGGCTAATTCTGGGAGCAGCTTCGTCTGAGCTGAGCCGGATGCTCAGAGAGAGCCACTGCCATCTCCAGGGACCCTCTGCATGTCCCTGATCCCATGCACTGTGCTGTGGCTCCCTGGGGTGGCACAACGGTGGGGGGACAGTGCAGGATGTGCTGGTGACCCCCCCGTGCTGTAGCCCCACCAAGCACAGCAGCCTGGACCAGCCGAGGGGATGGTGGGGTCGCTGCTGCTGGTGAACTCCCCAGAACCATGGGGTGCAGGTGCCTGGGGGGCGACACCCACAGCCCCCCAGCCAGTTAGGGGTGATGCCTCGTGGCTGTGCAGCGAGGTTGGTTCCCAGCGCGGGGTCGGGGTTCAGCGGGGGGCACAGACGGATTATCTCTGCTTTGCTTCTGCCTCTGGCCCACGTGCGGCGGGGGCAGGATTAGAGTGAGGGGCTGGGGGATGGATGTGGGGCAGCAGGAGACAGATGGGGCTGAGGGCCCGGCCCTGCTGTTGGCCCCATTGCCACCCCCCTGCCTGCGACAGGCTGGGGACAAACCCTCACTGTGCCCTGCCTGCGCTTGCAGCCCTCCCCATGCTGCGCCCCTCCCTGGTCAGCAGGCAGTGGGGTGCAGCCCCCCAGCCATCAGCACCTCCTCCCCTGCAGCTCCAGTGCAAGGGGTTGAGCCCCAAACACCATTCACTCGCCATAGATTTTAGCAGGACCCCAGGCACCCCCATGCCTTCTCTGTGGGGACAGCCGCGCTCGTCCCCGGGAGCCCCGTGGGTCACGTTTCTCCGTGGCTCCAGTGCCACTTGCATGTGCCAGCGTGGAGGGGGCCGCACTGTCTCATCCCTTTACCCAAACCATTAAGCTGCCATCAGAAATAGCCCCCTGTAATCTGCTTGTGCAGAGACACGGGAGACCTGGCCGGAGGAGCAAATCCCTGGGCAGGGGATTAGGAAGAAGTGGCTCCTGCCCTGTCCATGCCAAGACACACACTTTGTGTCCTTGGGGTGCCCGGGGGAGTGCCCGGTGAGCTGGCTGGGTCCCTGCCCTCGCACTCTGCTGTCACCAGGAAAAACTCTGGTGCAAAGAGGGAGAGGCCGGGTCTGAGGGCACCTGGCTCCGGCCCCAGCTCCAGGAGGGTCCCGGTGGTTATGGCAGGATGTGGTTTGGGGTCAGGATCGCGGTGGATGGGAGTCCAGCAGGAAAATAACAGCATAGTGAGCTGCTGAGGGGCAGCCCCAGCCTCGTCGATTCATTGATTAGTTTGGTACTAACGAGGAGTTGCATTGGGGTAGGTGACGGGTGCAGGCAGCGCACCGTGGTGCCGCGGCATGGGGTGCTCAGTGCACCCCGCTGCCCTCCCGCCTGCGAGGTTTGTGCTACGTGCCAGCCAGCTCCTCCATAATTCAGCACAGCATCATTTATTCAGTTCTCCTGCCTCGGCGCTGCCTCTGCACAAGTGTGGTTATGGGGGATGCCAGCTAGGGAGCGTGGGGCAGCCTGGACAGGGCATGGGGGGCCAGATTTGTGCCAGCCCATGCTCAGAGCATGGAGGTGCTGAGTGGGGCAGGTTGGAGTGGGTTGGGAAAGCCCTTTCCCAGCTCACAGACCTGGCACATCCCAGCACTGCGCTGCACACTCAAACGTGCAGGATTTGCAGTGAGCTGTGTTGGTGACGATGGGGGGGACCCAGGCCTTGGGGACAGGCTTGGGGTGAAGAGTAAGGCTGGTCAGGAAGTGGACAGGGAGCTTTGGCAAAGCTGTCCTGTGGTGTGACATGATGTGACCATCATGGGGACCCCAGCCCTGCACGCTGGCTGGGTTTAGCATGAATGACCTGAAACCTTGCCTTGTTCCTCCGAAGGAACAGAAGCTGTTTGTGCAGCTGGGATCAGCCCTACAAAGCTGCTGCTCAGGCATCAGTGACCCCCAAGTGTCCCCTCTAAGCAGCTGGTGCTCAGCACCATCCATGGGGACAATTGTGTTCATGGACTGGGAGGCTGAGCAGGACTGTCCTGATGGGTCCCCAGGGCGCCCCAACAGGGAGCCTGGTCTTGGGGTACGTAATGGGATGCGAGTCCGTAGGGTGTCCTAAGGGAGCCTGGTCCTGGGGTGCATGATGGGGACCGTGTCCGTGAGGTGTCCTAAGGGAGCCTGGTCCTGGGGTGCTTGTTGTCCCCATGTCCCCAGGGTGCCCGGGGCATGGTGCAGCCGCAGCGAGACGATCCCCGCCGCGGCGGAGCGGGCAGCCCCCGGTCCCCCCCCGGCCCCGCCGCCCCCGCCCCGCTCCCGCCCGGCACCGCCCCCGGCCCAGGCAGGTGCGCTCGGCCGGAGCGACCCTATAAATAGGGGCGGGAGCGGCCGGCTGGGCTGGTCGCGGTGGGCTCGGCTTAGCTGGGCTTGGCTCCGCACCATGGAGATCTGGAGCAGCCCCGCCGCCTACGACGAGCTGAACGGGAACGCGGAGCCGGGGGGCGGCGGCGCCGACCCCATCGCCCGGGAGCTGGAGGAAGGTGAGGGCGGCCCGAGCCGGTGATGCCCGGGGCGGCCCCGGGAGCGCGGCTGCGGCGGAGCCGGGGAGCGCGGAGTGGAGCTGGGGCTGGTCCGGAGCGGGTGGGGGGGGCCGGGGATCGGGGTCTCTACCCGGGTGGGTGCTGTCGCCCTTCCCGTTCGTGTGTTCCCCCCTCCCCGCTGCGGGGTGCGCAGGGCTCCATCCTGGGAGAGCTGCCGCCTGGTCCCATGGGGGCCCCCTGGGTCACCCTGACCCCAGGGAGGGCTGTCACCACTGCCGTGGGATGGGGCGAGGGTTGCCCGCTGGGTCTGTGTGTGCCCATGGGGATGGGGTCTGCCCTTCCATTGGGTGCGGATCCCCGAATTGCACTGGTCCCTTCATTATGCTGGACCAGGCCCGCGGATGGGGCGGGTGTTTACATGTTTGCCAGCACTGCAGCCCCAGTGCCTCCCAGGTCCTGCCGCTTGCTCCAACCGTAACGATGCTCATGCTCTAATTATTTCCAATTAACGGCTCAGGGGCCTGACGAGGTGCAGCTGGGGACCCCTGCAGGGAGCAAGCTCTGTTGGGGCGTGGGGAGGGGTGTGAGGCTGGGGCTGCACTTGGCCCCTCTCCCTGCGGACGTGCCTGCTGGGGTGTGTGCCCACCGGGGCACGGGGCCAGCGCCCAGGGCGGTGGGGACAGGATGGGGACGGGGTTGGCAAGTGGGGGCATTGCTATGACAACGGGCACATCATTACACAACCCCAGCTGGGGCAGCATAATGGGATTTGTGTGGCTGAGCTCTCCTGTTAACCCACTTTGTTTGCCCGGTTGGGGATGCGGCCCAGGCACCGCTCTGCTGGGGGAAACTGAGGCGGGTGACCTTGGGGCAGTCGGATGTCAGAAGGGAGCGACCAGGAGTGGCTGTGTGGTGCAGGCAGGACCCAGGGCTTCGTGCTCGCTGTCGTCTCCCTCCCGCCGCGCAGCCCCAGCGTTGCCATCTGGGTGCCTGCCTGGGGCTGCCTGGCAGCTTCTGCAGGCGTCGTTGGCAGGATTGGTGCTGGGGGGACAGACGGGCCACCTCTCCCTGCCAGAGACCCAGATAGCGGTGGGGAGGAGGCAAAGCTTTTTCTGGGACCCAGCCTGACGCCATAGCACTGCATGTTGGCATCGCAGGCTGCCTGTTTCTGAGGCAACCTGCCTGCAGCCGCCTTTGCCCCCGGTGCTCAGCGTGCCGATGGCTGCGCTGCTGCAGCTGGGGGGACGTTGGGGCGAGTGGGGGGTGCAGCATCCTGAAAGGATGCGCTTGGCTCTGCCTTGGTCAGCGTCTCCAGGGAGAAACTAGGGCAGGGCTGGCTCCTCGTGGGGGGGATCTGGGGGAGGGGGCTGGGGACAGATTGGAGGGGACGCTGCCTGCGAGCCTGGCTCAGCATGGTGCCACCCACCACTATATATACTGGAGCTCCAGACTGTTTTTCGCTGGAGATGTCACCTCCGATTCTGTCTGTGCCATCTGCCTTTCCCCATCCCTCCTTCCCGTCCGTGTGTCCTGTGGCGGGGCTGGCGCTGTGTCTGGGTTGGGGTGGTGGGTGCAGCGAGGGGGGAGATCTTTCCTGCTGCCCCAGGATGTGGGCAGGGTTGGGGGAGAAGTGAGAGCACCGTGTTTCATGTGATGCTCTCATTGCTTTGAGCATCCCTGCCTGCCTCTGCCCCACGCCATGGCTGGTGCTGCTAAGCAGATAAAAGGTCCTTTTTGGTGGCCAGCGTGGAGCAGCTTCGTGCCACCTGCAGCAGCCACCTCCCGTTCCCTCTGCCGTGCAACACTGGGGTCTGCGATGGGAAGTGGTGACGCAGGGCAGGAGGCAGCGGGGGGACAGTGCTGAGCAATGCGGGGGTTCACCCTTCACCCTCCTCCCCCAGTCCTGTGCGCTGAACGGGTGGCCAGGATCACCAAGACCTACCATGACATTGATGCAGTCACCAACCTGCTGGATGAGGTATGTTGGTGCCCTCCCTGCTCACGGGCTTGGGCTGGGGGCTGGTGGGACCCCGGGTGTGCAGGGATGGGTGAGGGAAAGAGGGGACAGAGCAGGGGACGGGCCCTGGCTGACACAGACCTGCCCCTTGCAGAAGGAGCGGGACCTGGAGCTGGCAGCACGCATCGGGCAGTCCCTGCTGAAGCAGAACCGGAGCCTGACCGAGCGCAACGAGCTCCTGGAGGAGCAGCTGGAGTTGGCCAAAGAGGAGGTAGCGGTCCCTGGGTGCAAGGTCCTGGCCTTGGGGACCTGGGGATGGATGTGGTGGCCGTTTGCTGAGGAGTCCCAGTGGCCTAATGGATGAGACCCTGGATGGGGAATGCAGCAATGACCAAGGGGTAATGGCAGCACATTGCTGCCCCTAATAGAAGGAGGAGTGTCCAGACCTGCTGAATATGTTGAGGCCTTGCAAGCAGGAGCTAAACTACAATGTTGAGGGAGGTGGTGAAGAGGTGACAATGTCATGCTGCATCCTCCATCGAAGGGTCACTCAATAATCAGGCCTGACCCACTTCTGAGGCAAGTGCTGCCCCGCTGCCAAGGTTAAAGGCGGAAAAACCTCATTGCCCTGGTCAGAGCCTCAAACCATTTAGGGAGTGCTAGAGTGAGGTTGAGGTTGGACTCAATGATCCTGAGGATCTTTCCCAGCCAAAATGGTTCTATGACTGACACATGTCAATGTACCGACGTCCCTTCCCCTCCCAGATCGCCCAGCTGCGCCATGAGGTCTCCATGCGGGATGACCTGCTCCACTTCTACACCACCACGACGGAGGAGAGCGAGCCCACCTCTGCCACCTCCACGCCGTGAGTTGGAGGGTCCTTGTCCCACGGCAGCCGTGGGTCCAGCCCCACAGAGCTGGGTTGCTGCAGATGCCTGCCTGGGGGGTGGGGGGGTGGGGGGCAGCCCCATCCTGCCTGCACTGCGGGTGCTCAGCGCCTTCCCTGCTGTCCCCAGGCTGCGCCGGCACGAGTCCTCGCTGTCCCTGCACCAGTACTTCCAGTACGACACCTTGCAGCAGAAACTCAGGTGTCTGGAGGAGGAGAACCAGAAGCTTCGCATGGAGGTGAGTGGAGCCGGCTGCTGGGACCCCCCCTCCCCATCTCCCCGTGCCCCCCTCGCTGCTGGGGGACCCGCGCTGGCCCTCGGGGAGGCTGGAGGTCCCGCCTGCCACCCTCAGCCCCTCCAACGCTCTTGCCCAGGCCACCAACATCACAACCGAGACCTCTCGGTACGAGGACCAGGAGCAGCAGCTGATGATCGACTGTGTGGAGCAGTTCTGTACGTGGGGCTGGGCTGGGGGGGCAGCTCCTCAGTGGGTCGGGGGGGTCTGCAGGGGGTGGGGCGCTGTGCTCTGGCAGTGATGGAACCCCGTTTTTTCCCCAGCCGAAGCAAGCCAGCAGGTCCTTTACCTCTCGGACGAGCTGGCGCACAAGGCGGAGGACGCGGCGCGGCAGCAGGAGGAGATCAGCCAGCTCCTGGCGCAGGTGGCCGACCTGCAGCACAAGTGCCGTGCGGTGAGTGTTCCCCCCATGCCGGGGACATGCTGGGGGGTGCGGGGGGGGCCACAGCTGCCTGACCTTTCTCATCCTACCCTCAGTACGGCTCAGAGGTGGAGGAGCTCCAGCAGCACCTGGCCGTGGCCAAGGAGGTGCAGCAGCAGCTCCGGACGGAGGTGAGCGCAGGGAGGGACCAGCCGTGGGTGCCCTGGTTTTGGGGGGGGGGTCCTGCGGTGCCTGAGCTGTGCCCCCGCCCGCAGCTGCGGGACCTGCAGGAGAAGTACGCGGAGTGCGGGGGGATGCTGCAGGAAGCCCAGGAGGAGGTGAAGAGCCTGCGCAGCCGCAGCCTGCCCAACAGCACCGTCAGCCGCTACGCTGCCCCCAGCCTCCTGCCTGTGGTGAGTGGGGGGCGCGGGGAGGCCTGGGGGGGCTCTGCTCCACCTCTCTGCTCACACCAGGTCCCCTGTGTCTCCAGGACTCACTGGCAGCTGAGATCAAGGGGACAATGAGGAAAGGGACAGACAGCTCCTCCTCGGACTACAAGTGAGTGCTGGCATCGGTGGGTTGTGCTGGGACAGGATGGGGGGCCCGTCCCTGCCTGGGGGACACATCCTGCCCGCTTTCTGCCCACAGGAGCTACTGGCGTGTCTTTGAGACGGTGAAAGCGGTGAACCAGGCGGCCAAAGCCAAGTCTTGCTCTGAGTCTCCCCACAACACACCGGGCTCCAAGCAGTTGTCGGCTGCTCCTTCTGGAGGGGCCAGCACCCCCCACACTGGCTCAGAGAGCACCCAGTGAGTGGGGGTATCGGGCTGGGTGGGACGGAGGGGGCATTGGCAGGATGTTACAGTCGTAGAGAAGCTTGTGTTGAAGAGACTTCCAAAGCTCCCGCAGTGCCCCCCCTGCCATGACAGGGACATCTTCACCAGCTCAGGGTGCTCAGAGCCCCGTCCAGCCTGGCCTGGGATGTCTCCAGGGATGGTTCATCCACCACCTCTCTGGGCAACCTGGGCCAGGCTCTCACCACCCTCAGGGCCAACAATTCCTTCCTCATGTCCAGCCTGAATCTCCCTCCTTTAGTTTCAAACCATCACCCCTTGTCCTATCGCAACAGACCCTGCTCAAAAGTCTCTCCCTACCACATGTTGATTGCATCAGAGCATTAATCAACGCTGCAAGCTTGGGGCAAGGGGAGGGCAAGCGCAGCAATAAGGGGATGGTGCAGTGCAGGGCTGTGGCCCCAGCACCCTGACCCTGTCCCCTCTGGCAGGGGTGAGGGGACCGGAGAGGAGCCCCGGGCAGCCCCGGGCCGGCAGGACCTGGAGGCAGCGGTGCAGCGGCTGTCGGCGCGGCAGCAGAGCCACGGCTCGCAGGAGCGCTCCTTCTTCGAGGCGGAGCGGGAGCACAAGCTTTGGCAGCTGAGGGATGGGGAGAGCTCCAGCGGCTTCCTCACCCCCAACGAGAGCATCGTCTCCACCGGGACCCACTACTCGGGGGGCTCAGAGCTCACCACCGGCTCCGGCTTCTCCCTTGGCTCCCTCACCTACTTGCCCGACAAGCTGCAGATTGTGAAGCCCCTGGAAGGTGAGGGGTGGAGGGGACGTCCTGGTGTGTGAAGCTGGAGATGCTGGGAGGGTCCTGTGACACCAGCTGAGCCCTCCCGCTGGCTGTGTCCCCCCAGGCTCTGTGACACTCCACCACTGGCAGCAGCTGGCACGGCCCAACCTGGGTGGGATCCTGGTGCCCCGTCCTGGGGTGCTCACCAAAGACTTCAGGCAGCTGGACATTGACCTGGAGGAGGTCTACAGCCTCAATGACCTGGAGGAGGATGATGTGGACGCCAGCTCCTTCCAACTGCTCCCTACCTCAACACCCACCAAAGCCAAGGAGCGCCCCGGGGGTGAGCGTGGGGCGAGGGGGCGGAGGGGACGTGTCCCCCAGGATGCCCATGTCCCCCAGGACTCCCCCGTCCCGCTGCCCCTTGCACGCCCCCGTGCTGTCCCCTCTTGCAGCCTGTCCCTGCCACCCCTCGGTCCCCGTGGGGATGCTCCGACTGCAGCTGCACGAGGGC